>NW_016107956.1:227474-245950 GCF_001604975.1 Cebus imitator | reverse complement strand
CCGCCTCCTGGGTTCAAGCAATTCTCCTGCCTCAGCCTCCCGAGTAGCTGGGATTACAGGCATGCACCATCATGCCCAGCTAATTTTTGTATTTTTAGTAGAGACGGGGTTTCACCTTGTTGACCAGGATGGTCTCGATCTCTTGACCTCGTGATCCACCCGCCTCGGCCTCCCAAAGTGCTGGGATTATAGGCGTGAGCCACCGCACCCGGCCTACAATTTTTCTTAAATGCAGATTTCAATCAAGTATGAATTTATCTATTGTGAGGAAGAAAAAAGTGTGTATTTTCTTGTTTCTGTTACATATATTTTCTTAGTTCTGTTACATATATTTTAATGGAAAAACCAATAATAATCGCCTGAAGGATGTAGATTTTAAAGCATTCATGCACACACAAAATACATGCAGAGCAGAAGTATAAGTGATTTAAAAACTCCTTTAGTACTGCTTTAAAAGGTACTTATTTTTTAAAAAAGGTAATAAGTGGACTTGTATTTTAATGTTGAGAAAATGTGAGCATAAAATGAGCACTGCATTTTAAAATTGAGCAAAGTATACATATATTGATGTTAACTCTATAGGATTGAATTATATGCTATTGATGATTCAGTTTACAATAATTATCAAAGCTTTTCCTTAGCAAAGACTAAGTCTTGAAGGTTTTCATTGTTGCTGGTTATACAGATATGATGAGTGGGTGAATGAGACTGACTTCATCTTTCAGCTATGTCTTTCCTGTCCTGCCCATAAGGACTTAAGAAGGAGAGGTTAGGGATTTCCCACACAGATGACCTCAAACTTCATCTCCGCCTCATACTTCTTTGAGTTTCTAGCCCATATATTCACAGGCCTATCTGACAGCTAACCTGCTTATCTCAAAGGCATCTCAAGCTAGGTAAGTCTAAACTAAACTTGTAGTCCCTCCCCCACAAACCCTCCAAAACTGATCTTCATCTAATGTTCCTTGTTTCAGAATGACACGATTCGTCCTGTTACACAAGCCAGAAAACTGAGTTATCTTGGGTACTTTGCTGCCTCACCTCCCATATCCAGTATATAACCCTAAATACTAGTTATTTTACTTCCTAACTATCCCTTCAGTCTATCTCATCTTTCTCATCTACCTGTGTGATCCTAATTCACATCGAATCACCTCCCGCTTGAAATTTTGTGATGGCCTCCAGTTTGGTTTTTCCACTTCTGCGCTGCCCACTTTCTATACATCCTCCATATTACAGTCTGCTGATCTTTCTTAAGCAAATCTGATATTCTCATCCCCTAATTTAAACACTTCAGTAGCTTCTTAACTGTTCTTACTGGAGCCTAACCTTCCTCCCATATTACCACATTGGCCATTCAGCTTTTGATTTGCACGGTGCCAGTTCCCAGCACAGGGTCTTTGCATATGCTGTTTTTGCTGCTTGGAATGATCTTCCAATGTTCCCTTCACCCCCTCCTTCTGACCTAGTTAATGCCCACTCTTCCTTCAAATCTCAGTCTGGTTAACCTGTGTAGAAATCCTCCTTGATTCCTTTGATTAGATCAATACCACCCTATACATCCTTCTAACATTCTTGTAACATCTATCAATGCAATTCTTTCAGAAATATTTCTCTCCCTGATTAGACTCCAAATTTCAGACAAGGGCAGAGTTTGTATCTTTAACCCATTTCCTATTTGCCCCAAGAACACTGCTGGCAGCAAGCTGCACTTTTTTTTTTTCTAAATGGGAAATGGGTTAAAACATGTTTTTTTGGTTGTTGTTCATTTTTGTACTCCAGTGCCTAGCACAGTGCCAGGCACATAGACGTGCTCAATAAATATTTGCTGAATGAATCTTGCACAATTCTTCCAAATAAAATGGTCCCATCTTTTGGGCCCATGATTCATTTTACTGTTTATGGCTTTGCTTGGCCTTTCCTGCTTGAACTTGACATTGGCTTTTCAGCGTTGACCTCTAACTTGCCTAGATTTCTTTTGAAGCCTACAGAGTTTTCAGTTGCTTCTGGCCAACATTCTGTAAAGTTCAGCTTGGCTCCATGACTTCAGTGGAGGGCGCCCGCATGTCTGGAGTGAAACTTAATGTCCAATCCAACCTCACACGTGCAGACTAATGTCTATACTTATACTACCATCTATTTTATCTATTGGTAGCATTTAGGACCAGAAACTCCAGAGAATGCAAAGAAATATATAAAATATAACCACAGTTAAGAACTATCTTTTTCTATTTTTAGTCATTCAGTGCTCTAAAACTGTGTCCTTTATAATAAAAGTTTCAAAGTTTAGATACCCTATCTTAAATAACTTTCAGGTTTTTTTTTAAACAAAGTACTAAATTATTGTTACAATGAAAATATCCCCATTTTCCTGCCCCATGTGTTGGGTCACGCCTATAATCCCAGCACTTTGAGAGGCAAGGTGGGTGAATAGCTTGAGCTCAGGAGTTCAAGACCAGCCTGGGCAACATGGCAAAATCCTGCCTTTATAAAAAATACAAAAAGTTTAGCTGGATATGGTGGTGTGCACCTGCAGTCTCAGAAACTTGGGAGGCTGGGGTGAGAGAATCACCTAAACCCAGGAAAGTCGAGGCGGCAGTGAGCCATGATGATGCCACTGCACTCCATTCTGGGTGACAGAATGAGACCCTATCTCAAAAAAAAAAAAGGACATTTTATTTAAAAAGCTATTTATCAAAGCTTATATCAATAATAGAATCAACTGTTTGTAAATTGATTTTTGAATTTTTTTTTGACTTGGCCAAGAAAGTCAAAATAATCATAGGTCAATTTGTCTCCTATATTGATGGTTTAAACCTTTCTGGGTTTTCTGGGTATGGCAGTAAGGAATGACACAAACATTTAGCAATATGATTGGAGTTGGGGGAAGGGTATATGCTTTTAGGACTTTGCTTTCTCTCCCCCCCTTTTTTTTTGACCAGGCCTCTCTTTTGTACCAAAGTTCTAGTATATGGAATATTGTCTTGTGCCCTGTGTCCAACTCCTAGTCTCAATTTCTTGTCTAGCATTTCAGATTCTCAGAGACAGAGGGTTCTGCCCTATTTTCTACTCCTGACTCTACATTTCAATTCCCATGGCAGGGTTTCTCTTATATGCTGTTAAACCTTGGCATAATGTTTTCAAACTTCTATTAAAATTTTTTGGAATCATTTCCTTTGGAGAACATGCAATGCTGTACTCATCTACGGTGACTTTCTTCTGTGACCTACAGAGAACAATGTACTTCCACTCTTGTCTGTTGCTCCCACATCCTTTTGCTCAACTGACTACATGTCTGTTCAATATCCATGAGTCTGTGAGGCCTCTGGGTCTTGGCTAATATGATTCTTGCCTGTTTTCCTATTAAATGAATACTTCATATGACATCTAGCTCAAGGAACTGGGCTATTATACAGAATCCTAGTCCAGACAAGTTATATTATCCATTTATTCTTTCATAACATTTATTTTGTAGGTCAGGAGATCACCTATTTGTAAGCCCCTGTGATTATAATGTCAAAAAAGCCATGGTCCTTCGCCTTAAGGAACTTGGAAACTATAGGAGAAACAGATCAACTATACCACAGTACTATATCACGAGGATGATGACAGGGGATGCCCAGGGTCCTAGAGAACTAAAGGAAGAGGGATTTCTATCAGACTAAAGAAAGAGGCATTATATCAATAGGTGAGGGTGAGAAAAGGCTTGACTATGACCACTGAACTGTTTTACAGTTCAATACAAGTAGGTATTAGACAAATGGGAAGAAATGGGAGAAAGGCATTTTCAGGCAGAAGAAACTGTAGGTTTAATGTCACAGAACACCTTGATGAGTTCTTGGAAGTACAAGTAGTTCAAAATAGCTTAATATGAATTGCACTTAAGGGGAATGGTAGGTAGATGAGGCTGGGAGGTATGGCAGGAGGCAGATAGTGAAAGTCTTGGTATATTAAACTATGATTCAGCCAGTTTTAGGAGTACAGTCGATTCTTATTGTTTGTCATAGTTATGTTCTAGAATGTCACCACAAACACTGAATTAGACAATACTAAATCCATTGCTCCTAGGGTCCTGCCAGCCACTGGTCATAACGTTTCATCAGTGGAACAATACATAACCTTCTTTAATGTGTGTTTACGTTTAAAGACATCTTAAAATATATTGTTGATTTATCAATATTGAACTCACGGTAATAGCACTCTAACTCATGCCTGAACAAAGCTTATCTAATGCACATATTTTATCCATAAGGCACATCATAACCTTCTTGCACTTAGGAACATTAGCACTTCAAGGCCATTTTAAACAGCAAAGTCACCAAAAAAGGGGCAAAAAAAAAAAAAAAAGTGAAGACTTAGCACTGAATAGCAAAAAGACTCTTGTTTGGAGTTATGGGAGTGAAACACAAAGGCAAAGCATCACCTTGTTCAGCCTTAGCTGCAAATGTGTGTGCTGAGCAACTCCATTTTTTTAAAAACCACTTTCCACATGTCTGCAAATGACCATGAAAGTGCCATGAATATTGATTTTGGGGTTGTAAATAAACTGTAGCTCGTAGGCAAATTTGCAAATAAGGAATCCATGAATAATGAAGATCTGTATTGGCAATACAGTGACTTGGGAACTGTTCAACTTCAAGAGTAAACTAGACAAATGACTGTATCATCTCGAGCTGTGAGGCTTTCTTGACCACACTTTATGTGACTAGAATACATTATCACAGAAAATGATAAAGTGAAGTAAATATAGATACATCAATCATTTATTATCTGGCCCTCTTATAATTGTCTAAGAACGTTTTCATCTTGCCTTAGATAGAGGCAAAGTACAAAGGCTGATAATGGCTTTAATTTCAGGTGTTCCATGGTTATTCTCTGAGTTACCCGATCCACAGAATCATTCCAGTTCTTCAATAAACTCACAATTTGATTTGCCCTGCTGCTTATAAGGTGTTTACTAACTTGAACAATAAGGATTCATGTAACTGGAGCCAAATTGATAGTTCTGCATTAATTTAAAAAAGGAAAAAGGTACATGATCTTTTTTGCTTCATTTTGCATTTAATAGTTTCATTTAATTACCCTTTATAAGCAGATAATGAATGTGAATCATTGCCCAATATCATCTCAGCATTTAAAGTGTTTTCGTTTTGTTCTTAAGGTAAAGGATATAGAAGATATAATACACAGATCTCTGGAAAAAGAGGAAGAGATGCATTTGGGATATGTCCCTGTGGAACTCTGAGGGTAGGTCTATACGAGGCAAATTAATTCAGCAATTCTTTTTTTACTACTTCTTGCAGAGCAGGGCTACCCCATAGGCAGCATGCCCAGAGTAGCTGAATTCGGCTATTTGATCCCAAATCTCATTCCTCTCCCAATTATGATTTTACAGACTGTAGATGTTACTAAAGAAGATTTAGAGGGGAACCTTATGTGTCAACTGAAAATGTTCCCCAGCATTGAATAACTTTTGAAAACAAAGTGGTACTTATGGATGATATAAAAGCATAAAACATTTGTATATTACTATAATCTTTTAATTATCATTTGCTATCAAAATATTTGCTTGTTACTCTAATGCACAGTCTGTTTTTATGACTCTGCCACTTGAGTGCTTTGCCAAATTAGGAAGAGAACAAGAATTTAAATGACTAAACATCTTTTATTGGTGAAGGGATATCCACCACTTCCTATTGGTATTCCTTTTATGGAGGAAAAGGAATTTTTATAAATATTATATTAGGGTGAGAAAGCAAAACTAAAAGCCAGGTAATACTGGGAAATTTTAGGTTTGTCTAAGAAGCCAATCCCTATCATTTTGACACAAAAGAGGATTTTCTTTTATCTGAGCATCTTGGCAATGACACTGAGGAAATTCCCTACATTTTTGCTTTGGTTCTCTGAAGTTGACTTACAATGATTCAAAGTATCCTCTTCACTACTATGAAAGTGATAATCCAACAGTTGATAATGTTAAAAAGTTTTCCACTTTCATGATCAGTGTCTAAAAATACAACCTTTTGAAGTTCTAAGATTGTTTTTCTTCTGAGAATGCAGATTACAGTGCAATTCAAGTAGGTATTAGCTAAATGGGAAGGAATGGGAGAAAGGCATTTCCAGGCAGAAGAAACTATAGATTCAATGTCATAGAAGAATGAAACACCTTGGGGGGTTCTTGGAACCACAAGTGGTTCAAAACAGCTATAATATGAATTTCATTTAAGGGGCAATGGTGATAGATGAAGTTCCAAGACCCTCAGTGGTTGCCTGCACCTGCGGATAGTATCAAACCCTATATATACTATGCTTTTCCTTATATATACTACCTATGATAAAGTTTAATTTATACATTAGGTACAGTAAGACTAATAACAAATAGAGCACATAACAATATACTCTAATAAAAGTTATGTGAATGTGATTTATCTCTCTTGGCTACTATGTCACTAGCAGGCATGTAGTGTCTACAGAGTGGATCCACTGGACAAAGGGATGATTCATATCCTGAGCGGGTTGGTACAAGATTTCACCACACTACTCAGAATGACGAGCAATTTAAAACTTATGAATTGTTTATTACAGGAATTTTTTGTTTAATATTTTTGAATCATGGTTGACTGCAGGTAACTGAAACTGAGGAAAGTAAAATCATGGGAAGGAGGACTACTGTAATGTTCTCATCATAGCATGACTTGCTTCTGGTTCGAGGGAGTGTCATATAACAAACTTTTGAGAAAGACTTTCACTATTAGACATTACTGGTTATATAGAATGTATAATAGAAAAGATTAAAACCCCATTCCCAAATAAGGAATATACCTGGGTTGTTGTTCTGCAGATTGCATATTTTCCTGTAAAAACCTTTGGTTTATATTCATTCATGTTAAAGCCTTGATTACAGATCATTTCCAAATCTGTCATCTACATATATGTCTTCAAATACTGCTCTGACCTCTTCTTCCTTCTCCCAGCAAATGAATTATTTATAATTCTTTTCATAAAGGGATAATCAGCTAAAGAGCTTTCTTAAAGGTGGCAAAACTAAAAAGCAAATTAGTTTTATGATTTCAAAGAATTAGCTGACTATCCACTTATTATAATGTTTCCAGACTACTTTAGAACTCTCAGAGGAAGAATAATGGTCCAGTGTAGTGCTGTGAGTTTTCCTTTATGGACATAGTAAGCCATTTAATCTTGACAGGTTCAATTGTTTTTGATTTCCTGCCATGGATATCCATCACAGAAATAATAGTTGTGATTAATAGCATTTTGACCACTAACCAAAAGCATTTGTTATAATGTATACCTGGAAAATATTTCAAAATGGAGAATAATATTAAAGTGTAAAAAACTGTAACAACTGAAAAATCAGTATCTGTTGGGGAGACAGGGTTATAAAGGCACTTTCAGGAGAGATGAAAATTAGCTTCTATATTTTCACTAATTTTAAGGAGAAAGTGGAAGAATAAATCTTAAAGAGAATTTATGGGTGATGTTTTTCCCAATTTAAGATGAAAATTATATATGGAATTTACTTATCAACATGTTAAAAACATGTATATTTAACATGTATATGTTCAAAACATGTAGAAGATGCTCTTAAATAGATCATCGTAAATGTTTTGTTAGGTTAGAAGATACCCTCCCCTCATCTATTTTCTAATATCAAGCTTAAAATTCTAGAACGGTGGTGGCAGCAATGCAGAGACAGTTTTATGGACTTAGAAAAAAAGTGCTATCCAAAACCATATTCTGTTTCAATAATCACAGGAAGTTATGTTTCCTCCCATTATATCCATGACCCATGAGATAAAGCAAAACTAGGAAGAGAGATGATGTGCTAACAGATTAGATTTTGGGAGTATTCTTGCAAAGATTATCAGCCTAGAAAAATTTGCCAGATGCGTCTATGCGAAAAAGGCTAAACAAAATTGAAATATCAATATATAGGGGATTCATTTGCTCTTTAATTCATTTAATTATGCATTCATTTATTCAATTAACAAAGATTTGTTGAGTTTTATAACCAAAAAGGCACTAGGTTAAGCAAATAAAACATGACCCCTGACCTTATAGAGGTCATTTGTTGTTGGTAAACTGTGGCCAGGAGCTTCGTATACCTTACTTACATCAACTCTATGAGGTGGATATTTAAAAAAAATAATTTCACCTTTTATATGTGAGGAAGCTGAGCATCCCAGGAGTTAAATCAATTGCTCAAGGTGACACACATAGTAAGTGGCAGAGTTAGGTTTCCAAACCTATCTTGTGGTCTCCAAAATCTACTACACTATGGTGCCTATAATCTAGCAGGAAAGAGAGAAACATACACAATTATCTACAACACAGATCAGAAACCACAAATACTACGAGAGAGGATATGTGACTTGCCATGGGAGCAGAGAGAAGAGATCTATTCATTCTGCTAGGCTCTGGGTAACCCCTGAGAAGACTTCACAGGAGCTGGCATTTGAGTTAGGCCTTGAAGGTAAATAGGGAAGAGCATTTCAGGTAGATACATGAAAGTGCACTGCAGAATGAAGAACCAGCTTATAGTTCCAGGGCCGGAAACAGTGATTCTCACATTTGTATTCATACCATAGTTTTGCGTTTTAGAATATTTGGCAGCACACCTGCACCATGCCATGGCCAGCAATCATTATGATACAATGAGTCTACTATGGGATTAATTTCATGGACTTTGGAGTTAGGATTCCAGGCTTTGAAACTTCTCTGCCACTTACCAGTTGTGGGGACATAGGAAAATGATTTAGGCCTTGTTTGGCCAAATGGTGATAATCATAATGGACTATTTTGAGGAGTATATGCGTTGATGTATGTCAGTTGCTTAGTTTAGTGTATAGTACCTAATATACATTTAATAATTAGTTGTTATGAATATTACATTATATTATCTCAGGATATCTATGAGAGCATTCAGTTATTGCAGGATTCTCTTGGTTGCCTTTTTGTACTTTGGCATTGTTTGAATTGAACTGTATTAGATAGTACTGACAAAATTTCCCTATATACTACGAAGGCACAGTTTCAGTAACTTCTCTTTCTTTCCCAATGCCTTACGGTTTTGTTAGGCCTCTTGTCTTCTACTCTCAACAAATGGAATCATCTTCTATATTGCAATTCATGACCATTAGGCTTAAGGTACAACCTGGCAGATACTATGCATGTTTAGGTATAACAAAAATATACTTTTCCTCTTCATCACTTTGCAAGCATATATGTGAAGGAGTAAAGAGTATTCCTTGGGCTACATGCTTGAGATCCAACCATACAGAGTTGGGGTGAGAGCATAGGCAGAAGTGGGGAGAGTGGTGGGAGAAGACAGGTTAGGGTTGTATTAGAAAGGAATTCGAACATGCTAAGGAGTTTGGCCTTGATCTTGTAATAGGAAATGGGCAGCCATGTGGAAAAAAAGGCAGGAGGACTAGCATAATCATATTTGTATTTTAGGAAGACAATACGCTGTGAGGGCTTGCTTTGCATATTCTTCAAATCCTTCAAAACCCAGCACCTTTGGGAAGGTTTCTTTATTTGTTACACTTGATTTTGATGTCCCTGAATGTGTTCTTATAGTATTATATGCATACATCTATGATGATATTATAATACGTCATAATTATTGACTTAAATTGGCTGTCTCCTCCACTGGATTGTAAACTCCTTGAGATCAGGGACCACATTTTATATTTGGATCCCCAGCAGCTAGCACAGTACTTGCAGGTTCTCAATAAATATTTGTGGAATTGAGTAATTAATATAAGTTCACAGAAGGAGCCAAGGCAGGGAAACCAGTTCTAAGATTATTAGCCTAACAGTCCATTAGCATAGCCTCTCCTCTGGTAATTCACATCATAGTGTCTTATTTTTTGACAAAAGCTGATAAAAATATATAATAGTTTGTCTTTAACCTTTTATTTCTAATCCTTTCCTAAAATGAAATAAAATGAAAATCAAATTCCAAAAGTACTGAAGTTGACTTTTAATGATTTTTAATCCACTGAAAATTAGGCCTTTCCCCTCCCTATAAAGTCTGGATATAAATACACAGTACATAATATTCTAAAGAAAGAAGAAAATTCTGACTATTTCTAATTACCTAATTTGTTTGAGGGAATTGCCAGTAGTCCACAAATTGAATTAATGTGATCAACAAACTCAAATGCATTGTTCTGTAATTTATGTAGAATTCCTGATAACTCTTTCAGAGTTTGCCAGCATGTCCAATGATTAAAGATATTAGGCCCAAAAGAGTTCTCTATCTTTGCTTTTACAGTATAAGAAAAGTTACAGGAATATAATTTATCCATTAAACAAATAAAATGTTTCTGTAAATCACTGTATTAATTGCTGTATTAAAGGCTATGCCTGTATCATGAAAAGCAAACAAAGGATGTTGCCAAAAAGAGATGTGTGCTCCGCTGATTTGACACACCAATGTGTTTAATTTCAGCCTTTAGTCAAAACAGGTCTAGATGACAGACTCATTCTTCTGATCATTTAATTTTGACCTATTAAGACCATCGATTCTACTTGATTTTTCCTGTTTTTTTGATTTTTTTTTTAAAAGTGTTTCACTCTGCTGCCCAGGCTAGAGTGCAGTGGTGAGATCATAGCTCATTGCAGCTTCAAATTTCTGGACTCAAAGGATCCTTCTTCCTCAGTCTCCCAAGTAGCTTGGACTACAGGTATGTACCAACAGGGCTGGCAAATTAAAAAAATTTTTTTTGTAGAGATAGAGGTCTTACTATGTAGACCAGGCTTGTCTTGAATTCCTGGCCTCAAAGGGATCCTCCTGCCTTGGCCTCCCAAAACACTGGAATTGTAGGTGTGAGCCACTGCACCAACCTCTTATGCCATTTCTGTTCTTAGAATGCTGTATAAGGTTGGGCACCTTACTGGATGGAAAGTGTGTGACTACCTATTTCTATTTCTCTCTGGTTCTGTTGTTCCTGTATATTCCTGGACTTTTGCTGAGATTGACGCTAGCCAAAGTTGAACAGAATTTCTTAATTTTCAATTAAAATTCTAATAAAGGTTTTCCTTAATTTGCTCAAGCTAATGCACTAGAAGTAGCAGATTTTTTTACATACATGTGTTTAAAAAATCAAGATTATTTAGAAACAATGACAATCAGATGACCTTCTGAAATATTGGCGTACCTTTTGGAGATACTTTACTTTCTCCTCAGATTCCTGAATCTTTAGGGCTTCAGCAAAGATGTCTCTATTTTCTAGAGAGAATAAAATAAATTCAATCTGAAATGATTTAATCATGAATTTACATTAAAATTGACATAAAATTGGATATGGGTTGAAAGGGAATACATAGAGTAGGAAGGCAAACAAAAATACATGTGGTGTCTTGAAACTTTGTAAACGAGATTTGCAAATAGTTGGAGACTGAATTAATTAGCTATGGCTGCAGGGACCTCTAACCCTTTAGATGATGAGTAAGCTCAAGTCCAAAGACAAGAAAACATCTCGAGAACATATCTGCAGGATCAGAGATTCCAATTTCTACATTCCTGTTCATACTGTTAAAGGAATTTAGGCATTGTTGTCTGGATAAACAGAGTGGTCCCTGAGCAGGGACTTAGGTGTGCAATTCAGAAAGTTATGCCACAGCGTAAAGTAGTACCCTTGTATGTATTTTCTATCTTCTGATGAACCAAGGAGTCAGAATGTTGAAAGGCATAAAACTTGATACTTACTGTCATTAGCAAGGTGAAAAGATTGTGAGGAGTGACCTTTCTCTAAAAAATACAAAAAGAAAGTAAAGACATCATTGGAAAAGACCACAACATTAAAGGTTTTTGAATTTTTTATACCTGTAACGATTGCATAACAGTTTCCACATCCTAGACCTCACTAAGGGCTTACAGGTCCAGAAAGTTTGTTGATAATGTTGACTCCACCTTCATCTTTCTCCAGGGCTTTTCCTGTTTGAATTCAGTTGTGTAAACTATCCTTTCAGCCAATAAATACCATTTCCTCAGATTATTCTATACTGTTTACAAATAGATACCATAATTTAAGGGAAACTTACGTGTTTTTAGGTGTAACAAATATACCACTGATCCTTTTCGTTTGGAAGGATTGCTGGAAAGGTTTAGGAACTATTTATAAATGTATTTGTATGTACCTATGACTATTTGTACATACCATTGCAGTTTCTCCTGAAAGGGGCTCTGGTATCCTGCAGGCGGGTTAAGGTGGAGGCAGGTAAGACAGGAGGCCGCTACTCTACTCACCAGACCCTCTGCTCCTCGGGGGCCGGGCCACCGGCAGACGCTGACTACTGTCTCTGCGCAGCATCAGCTGAGATTCGCTAGGGGGATACATTGACGCCGAGATCCAGAACTGCTTAGCCAAGTTGGCATCTTGTTCTGAGGAGCCGGCAAATACCAGTAATCCCGGGGAGCAAATTTCCTGGGACTCCTTTTGGCCGCTAGATTCTTCACTGGGTCCCGTTTCCATGGCAACTGAGGACGCTTCTCCAAGCGCCCTCGCACCTCCCCCCGCCTGGCCCCCGCCCCGCCCCTCTGAGAACCGCCAAGTTGATACAGGCCACTGCCCGCAGCCCTCGATTTCCTATAGATAGGTGTTGGTGTCCGCCACGCTCGTTGGGGCCGTCAGAAAGCCCACCCCTGCGGTGATCAGGTTTCGGGACCAGTCCAAACCTTGGAGATGGCATGGGAGAGTCAAAACAACTTTGGGATGTGTCCTGTCTTGTCGGAGTCAGTGGGGGAGTACTTTAACTTCTTATAACCTCAGTCGGCACGCCACGTCCTCTCCCCTTCCCCCAAAGATAGCTAAATAAACTTTAGATTCCTCAGCCCCGTCACCCCAATGTCCCTTTCCAAACCAGATTGCCAGGCACAGCACCTGCTAGGTAGAAGTTCTGAGAACGTCGCTTGGAGAATTCATGAGGGGTTGAAAGCCTAGCCCTTGGGAGCTAGAGTCTTGAACTGGGTAGATACATGCCCATGCGTATTAGTTTCTGTGATTTAAAAATTCTGAAACCTGTAAGACAAATCTTAGGAAACACATCTTGGCTAGATTTTTAAAAGTGTAACTGCATTTACTAATCACTCCCATTAGAAGTTGCCTAGACTGCAGCAGTTGTAAATGATTAAAGAAGGGATATATCTTAATGAGTGAACAGAGTCGCTTCACGGAAAAAAGAAGTATGAAAAATTTTGTTAATGTATTCTTATAAAAGTATTAACAAGTGTGTGTGTGTGAATAGCTTTCCCGGGAAATTTTTTGTTAAGGCATAACAACCTAACCACTTCACTGATAAGTTAAAATTACTGTGGCAGAAACTGAGATGGACAACATAAAGCCAGTTTAGCAAAGGAAACGGACACATGGTGATAACCACAGTTTATGTCTTTATGGCATTTTATTCTTTCAAAATAGTCTCAAAAATATAACAATATAGTCTCAGTTAATAATCATATGTTCATATAATTACATCAATCAGCTAAGAAAAAAATCCTATTCCCCATTATGTCTAAAATTTTGGTTAAGAGCCTGAAGGAATATTGACAAAAAACAAAAACAGAAACAACCCACATACATACACATTACATACATCGTATACTTAGTAGCTAAAATGTTGATTTTTTTTCTCTTGGCTGAGCAATTGATAATGGATGAAATCAACATTCTCCAACACCCTTCTTCCCCAAGCACATTGATGATGTACAGGCAGCTCATTTGGATGAATTCCCAAATCTTTTTACCTGGCCGTGTGGTTAGTGATTGGTACTATTAGCAATCAGCTAACTACACTGCCTAGTAACTAGACTCATAGAAAAAAATTGCAGTCTCAAGTTGGTACCCCCACACGTTGTAACAGGCAATTCATTGGTTGAGTTGGAGCTCCACTGAGTTGCTGGCTTGGTAAATACTAGATAATGGCAAATAGACACAGTGAATCATAGCATACAGTATTAACCGTTACATGGGTGGAGGGGCTTCTCCCTCCAGGGATTTCACTTTCCTGGCCTGGCATGAGACTGTTCCATCTTCTGTGACTCCTAGAGAGAGCTAACAGTTTAACTGTATCTGGAGAAACCGCGGGTTTCCTCGCACTTGGAGCGCGCGCTCGCGGAGCAGGCCTGCGCAGGACCCACGCCGACGCCTCGCTTCTCAGGCAACTTCTCTCGAAGGCTGCGGGCGGTCAGAGCCGGCGTCCTCCTCCCGGCCTGGCCGCGGTGATGCTGTGCCTTGTTTTGATGGCAGTGGAGTTAGTGATTGTTAACCACCACAGTACAATCAGCTAATGACACTGCCTACAAACCGAGCACCGGACGCCCGCGGCTGCAGCTCCCGGACGGTCCGCAGCGCCGACGCGGGGTCGCAGGGTCGGGGCCCTCCTCGGACCCCATTTCACCCGGGGCGACGCCCGTCAGTGGCTGGGCGCGATGCCCAGGGAGAGAGGTCCCCGAGGACGCCTCCCGGGCCCATCGGGACCCCCGCTGGCCTCGCCGCTCAAGCACGCGTGGCCAGGCCAGCGGGCGGCGCTGCGGGGGAAGACCCGAGCCCTCCAGCGCCGCGCCCCGACGCCGGTGCCTCCCGGGAGTGCCGGGTCTACTCTTCCCGCAGCCTCCCGCACCTCTCTGGGCCCTCCCGCTCAGGTTCCCCTCGCTTTTCCTTTCCCCTTCGCCTCCTCCACCCCGGCTTCCACTTCCCGCACGCCCCGCTTCAGCTCCCAGCCCGAACCCCTAGAGCCGGCTCTCTAGACCCCGTGCGCCCTGCAGCTCCGAGCGGCCGAGTGACCGTGGCGGGGGCGGCCAACCGCCCTTGGAACCCCGCGGTCCGAGGGCGGGGCGGGCGCGAGACGGGGCGGGGGGAGGGGTGGGGGAGGGGAGGAGGCTGCGAGAAGGGGCTGTGGGCGGTCCCTGAACGGCCTCCAGGAAGACGCCTGGAAGATGGAGGCCCAGATTCTTGAGACGTTTCTCTTTCTGATCTAGCAGGAGGGGCAAAGAGCTCCTTCTCCACTCCCTTATTCCCCAAGAAGCCCATTAGCCCACCCAGTTTCCGTGCCCATTCTGCCCTGGGAAAGCGGCTTCCCAGGTACCTTAAATTATAGGTTGAATTTTCCAAATGGAGGCGAGCTTGGGTAGCCTCTGACATGTGGGAGGATACCTTTGAAAGTCTTATCTGCAGCCTTGTGCTGTGTTGGGGCCTTGGCCTTATACTCTCAGAGGGCCATGCAGTGATGCGAAGTGAGCCAGGCAGCTTGTTAGTTACATCAAATCGTGGTCCTCTTGAGATCAAGACTGTACCATTCAAGACAGCATATATATTATAAATTACTAAACTAGATACTGATAGAAATAGAAGGGAGGCCCTCAATGAGAGCTGTAATAGGTCAAAGAAGGTTCCCAGGGGAGGTGAGACTTGAGTAGATCCATGATGCAAGAATACATTTGGATATTCAGGGTTAGGGCTGTCAATGCCAGACAATGTTTTGTGGCAGTTTGGCAAAAGGGACAGTTACAGAGGACTTCTGGGAGATCTCTGCTAATAATTTTCCTTTAATTACTCCTTTCCTCTTTGCCTTGAATGAATCAGGAGAGGATAAGGAATGTTCTCTTTATCCTCACCTTGAAATTCAGCTGGAAGCAGCCTCCCCTAGAAATATGGTCCTCATGTATCCAATACAGAGCACTCACTGCTGACACCAAAGGCTTAGTTCTAAATTAGTTTCCACAAAAGAAAACTTCCCAGGTATAAATTGATTCCCTAAAACCAGCACATGGACTCACAGATGCCACTAGTAACATGAACATGGGCAGGTCATCTGGCTCATTCAATACAAACTCCAAACTCACACTATTAAAGAACTGCCCAAGGATGTTTAAATAAGTTATATCATTTTCTTTGCATATGAAAGACAGCACTTTTCCCCTCAAATGCATACTTTGTTCTGTACACAACCAAAGTGAAGAGAAAGAAACCAAAATATAAAATGTATAGCACAGAAAATGTTAATTGTTAAAATTAACTTGTAGAACTAAATTGTGAAAGACAAGCCATCTACAATAACTGTATTTTGTACTCATCTTATTTTTGGGAGGGGCACAATATTTTAGCACACATTACATAAATGACTCACATTCACTTAAATATACATATATAAAAGTAGGAGCAAAATAGTCTACATTCCAATAACAATATGCAGACTTAGAAATCTTGGTTAGGAGATAGTTATAAAAATGATCCTGTTCTACCAAATTGTTAGTCCCTTTTACCCGATACTATATTGAATACTTCTTCCCAATTGATGTTTTATGATTATTAGTTGCATCTTAAATATCTTACCTGAGCTGGATTGCTGCCATCCAAGGCAATGGTTGCATTAGATGCTTTGAAAAGTAAGTTTCTACAGACTTTTCGTTAAAAGTAATAAAAAAATAAAACTCATATATAAAAGTCATCAAGATGCATTGCCTACTGAAATAATTTTTTAAAAGGAGTTTTATTTTCTATGTACTACAACTAAAAAATCTAAATAACGACAAAAAATGTGTGTGGCCTAGTTCGGTTGAAAAAAAAAAAAAAGAGAATGCTTGTTCTTAGGGTTGCTGTTGATTTGGCCTGCAGTTACTAGAGAAACTCCAAGGATCTCATTCCCTTCATGGTTCATGTCTAGGCATGCCTGGAGACCAGGGAGACCCATGATTTAATCTAAGTAAGAATGCTTGTGGTGTTTTAAATGCCCACACAGAAGATTGCATTTGTTTTAGACAGTACCAGGAAGGCACCTTTTGGGGAATTGTTTACTGTTTAATTTCTGGGCTTTTGGTGATTAGGGAGATGGAAAAGGAGCTGTAAGGACTAATGAGGCTGATGATTAGGAGGAAGCCAAGAAGAGTATAGAAAACAAATACCTTCTGCTTTACTTTTGGCAAATTTATATTGACTTAATTTATCACTTCTAGATATAAGACTAGATTGATGGGAGTTGGGAATTAGAAAAGATGGAGACAGGCCAGGTGTGGTGGTTCACACCTGTAATCCCAGCAGTTAGAGAGGCCACAGCAGGCAGATCATGAGGTCAAAAGATTGGGGACATCCTGGCCAACATGGTGAAACCTGTCTCTACTAAAAATACAAAAATTAGCTGGGGGTAGTAGTGCGTGCCTGTAGTCCCAGCTACTTGGGAGGCCGAGGCAGGAGAATTGCTTGAACCTGGGAGGAAGAGTTTGCAGAGAGTGGAGATCGTGCCACTGTACTCCAGACTGGGTGACAGAGCAAGACTCTGAAAAAAAAAAAAAAAAAAAAAAAAAAAAAAAAAAAAAAAAAAAAAAAGAAAATGTGGAGACAATGGAGGCAACATATCTCTCAGTTCAGTACACACAAACTCACCATCTCCCACAGCTTTTGAAGGATGTTGTTAGAAGAGAAAAAAAAATGAACAATTAGACTAACTAGAAATTACTGGATTTTAGCAGCTGCTTTTTAAACCTGTTTTTTGAGGTGGAGTTTCACTCTTATTCCCAGGCTGGAGTGCAATGGCGCGATCTCATTCACTGCAATCTCCACCTTCTGGGTTGAAGCGGTTCTCCTACCTCAGCCTCCCGAGGCTGAGATTACAAACACCTACGACCATGCCCAGCTATTTTTTTGTATTTTTAATACAGATGGGGTTTCTTTATTAAAAATGGAGAAACCAGGCTGGTCTCAAACTCCTGACCTCAGGTGATTCACCTGCCTTGGCCTCCCAAAGTGCTGGGATTACAGGAGTGAGCCACTGCCCCCGGCCTAAATCTTTTTTTTTTTTTAAATGCATATTTTCTCTTAGGAAATTTAAAACCATATCTTGGTGTATAGACCAATAAATATCATATTATTAACCTTCATGATAGTATACTTAGAAACTAGTTTATATGTTGAAGCAAGACTAAATTGAAGTCAATTCAGTACCTTTGAAGAACTAAAAATTATTGAATCTATTTATGAGAGGAGATTTTCTTTTGAGCTAAAATGAACTAACAGCAGTTTTTATAATTCCATATTTCTAGTTCCATTTCATTGTACTCTCATTAGTAAGAGTGCACCAGATTCTTAATTAGCTTCTTGTTTATATTTATTGATTGATCAATACTGTTGCTTTCAGTATAAAATGTTAAATTAATTTATCTTTCAGGTAAATCACAAGCAGTCTAACAAAATAGGCTTTATAATTAAAGTTGCTGGAGCTCTTAGTTATGGCTTCAGCAGTAGGAGTAAATAGTTGTATATTTTCCATCTTTAGAGAACAATCTCTAGTGATTTATGTGGTCCAGTTGGCGATATGCACAGTGTGTGTATATATAGATAATATAGTTATGTTAATTATATTAGTATGTAATATGAATATATCTTTATATTAATATAACTTTATTAGATTAAATACATATTTATGTTCTATATTCTATTTATATTATATATCATTAT
>NW_016107956.1:220608-227377 GCF_001604975.1 Cebus imitator | reverse complement strand
GTGCTTCAGGAATCCTGATGACTCATACAACATTATTGCCAACATTTAGGAAAAAGAAAAAGGAAAATTATCAAAGGTTAGGACACAGAGAAGGCTATATGGAAAGATGAGACTTAGCTGAGCCTATAAGCAAAAATACTAGAGATGAAGAGGGGATGTTTTTGGTAGCAGGAGCCATTTGTGGAGGTAAAACACAAGCAAGCTTCTTGAGACTGTAATGTCTGAGGCCAATTGGAAGAGCAATGAGTGTGTTCTCATTGGGGAAATAAGATTAAAGAGGACTTTAACATTTAAAGTCTTCCATGATCCTACTTACCTGCCTGCTTATATGTTGCTATGAAGTTCATCAGAAAAAAAAGGCAAAAAGCCCAGAGAATTTCAATTTCAATATTCTGCTCGAGGAGCCCCAGATGTATAAAATGTGTTGTTTTATGAGAATAAAGTAGCATAGAGTAGAAGAGGGTGAGACAGAGGAGACTGAAAGACCATTTAGATTAGTAAATTTCAATATAAAGCGATGTAGAAAATATGGGATGAAGAGAAGTTGCATGACATGGTTGGTAACTGATTCAAGTGAACAAAGTGAACAAGATTAACTTCCAGATTTCGATGACAAGTAGAGGTGTTGAGGGGGAAAGTCTACTCAGAGAATAATTGTGATTTTAGGTGTAGGAATGTTTAGTTTCAGGTCATGGAAGAATATTGTGGTGGAGTTAGATATGTGAAGTTAGAACTCTGGCAGGAGACCAGAACTGAAAAGAGACAATGAAAAGAGACTGAAGCTCTTTTATCCTCTTACCAGTTGAAGTCACAAGGATAAAGAGTTCTCCAAGAAAGATATGCTGGCTGATTCTTCATTGACCTACCAGCTCCTGCTAGCAAGGATGCCAGAGCAGGTGATGACAGTAATGTATTAATCTCAAATAGAGAATAGAATGAGGAAAATGGCTCAGGATCAAATCTGAGAGGATCCCTTTCCTCTTCAGGGGCTGACAGGAGGAAGTAAATCTTGGGAAGGGTTAGCCCACAGGAAGCAGAAGAGAGGAGTATCACAAAAGCCAAGCTGTTTTAAAATTCATATGCTTGTGAATTCAAGAGAATCTGCTGCCCTGGCACCACCACATCATCAAGGTTTGGTCAGTAGAATTAGCAATAGGCAGCAGATGATTGGATTGGCTCTACCAGAGTTTTTTGTCCAGGGCTTTATTCATTGAGTCAGTGAAGGATCAATGATCTTCTCTAGGTTAGAACTAAACAGATGAACTTTCCTGGCCTTGTCCCATTACTAATTGGCCTCTATCATCTTTCCAAACAAAATAAAACAAAAAAACAGGTAGATTTTCAGGTTTATAAAAGTAATTTTAAGGTTTCAATAAGCTAGTTAGCAGTCTGGATGCACAGTTGAAGAAAGTGTATTCTCTTTCTTAAGAGCTCTAGGGTGTATTCTGTAACTCTATTAAGCCAAAAGGAGAAAACAGACTGATTATCCTGTTAATTAATTGATTTACAAGAATGAAAATACTTTATGCCATCCTCTTAAACATTATTCTATGTCTACTTATTCTTGTTTTTATTTCCACTGTCCTCATTTGGCTCTTAAGCTTTTTTTAAAGTGGAGAATTTATATTTTGTTTAAAAATTTTACATAATCCTCATTTGTTATCTTTATTTCCTCTGTATTTATAGAATATATCTCAAGGATTTCATCTTTCTTACTTTTGGTAAAGTTCATATTGTCCTTCCTGCTCTTAGCTTCTTGATAGTTTGTTGAAATCTCAAGCTTAAATTCTACTTCCTGGGTAAAATCTTCCCTAGTACTTTTAGTTCATTGTGAACCTTTCTCTTCTCTAATCTCTTTTACACTTAATACACTTATTTACACTTAATACTCTAAAATTAGTATGTTCCATTAGTAAGAAAGCATTATTTTCTATATTTTGATTGTAATTTTAATTTGGCATTTTATTATAATAGTATAGAGTGTTGATACATATACACACGTGTATTATATTAGTATATATATTATATATTATATTAGTATAGAGTGTTGTACATTTTCTTACACACTGAATTATTTTAGTGAATTATCTTTTTTTTTTTTTTAAAGGGTACATATGCTTGTTTGTTACATGGGTATTACATGCATAATGTTGAGTGCTGGGCTTCTGCTGTACTCATCACCCCAATATTAGGCATTGTATCCAGTAGGTAATTTTTCAACCCTTCTCACCCCCTTTGGGAGTCCCCAGAGTCTGTTTTCTCTATCTTCATTTCCACATGTACCATTTGTTTAGCTCACGCTTATAAGTGAGAATATTTAATATTTTCTACCTCTGGGTTAGTTCACTTGGGGTAATGGCCTCCAGCTTCATCCATGTTGCTGCAAAGGATATTATTTCATTCTTCTGTTATGACTGTGTAGTATTCTATGGTGTATGTATACACCATATTTTCTTTATCCAATCAACAGTTGGTAGACATTTAGGTAGGTTCCATGACTTTGCTCTAATTGTAAATCGTGTTGCAATAAATACACAAGTGTCTTTTTAATATAATGATTTCTTTTCCTTTGGTTAGATATCCAGTAGTGGAATTACTGAGTCGAATGATAGTTCTATTTTTGGTTCTTTGAGTTAACTCTACACTGTTTTCCATAGAGGTTGAATTAATTTTCATTCCCACCAACAGTGTGTAAGCATTCCCTTTTCTCTGCATACATGCCAACATATGTTGTTTTTTGACTTTTTAATAAAAGCCATTCTGACTGGAGTGAGATGGTATCTCAATGTGGTTTTAATTTGAATTTCTCTGATGATTAGTGATGTGCATTTTTTCATATGTTTTTTAGCTGCTTGTATTTCTTCTTTTGAGAAATGTCTGTTCATGTCCTTTGCCCATTTCCAATGGGTTTGTTTTTGTTTGTTGTTTGAATTTCTCATAGATTCTGGATACTAATTCTTTGTTGGAAGTATAATTTGTAAACATTTTCTCCCATTCTGTGGTTTGTCTTTTTATCCTATTGATTATTTATTTTACTGTGCGGGAACTTTTAGTTTATGTCCTATTTCTCTATCTTTGTTTTTATTGCATTTGTGTTTGGAATCTTCATCATAAATTATTTGCCAAAGCCAATGTCCATAAGGGATTTTCCTAGGTTTTCTTTTAGGATTTTTATAGTTTTAGTTTTATAGTTTTACATTTAGGTCTTTAATCCATCTGTAGGTAATTTTGTATATGTTAAGAGATAGGGATTTAGTTTTAATCTTTGGCCTATGGCTAGCCAGTTTTCCCAGCTTCATTTATTGAATAGGGTGTCTTGTTTCCCATTGTTTATTTTTGTTGACTTGAATTGAAGATCAGTTGGCCGTAGCTTTATTTCTGGGTTAGAAAACCCTATACTGTATCATTAATCTCTGGGTCTGTTTTTGTACCAGGACCTTGCTGTTTTAGTTACTATAGCCTTATAGTATAATTCAAAATGAGGCAGTATAATGCCTCTGACTTTGTTCTTTTTGCTTAGGAGTTCTTTGGCTATTTGGGCTTTTTTTTGTGTCCAAAACTTTAGGATTGTCTTTCCTAATTCTGTGAAAAATGAGGCTGGTAATTTGATAGGGATTGCATTGAATTTGTAGATTGCTTGAGCAAGTGGTTATTTTAACCATATTAGTTCTTCCAATCTATGAGAGTGAAATGTTTTTCCATTTATTTGTGTCATCTACAGTTTCTTTCATCAGTGTTTTGTAGTTCTCTCCAAGTGTAGAGACCTTTCACTTGGTTAAATGTATTCCTAGATAGTTTGCTTGTTTTTTGTGGCTATTGTAAATGGGATTGGGTTCTTAATTTGGTTCTTGGCTTGATTATTATTTATAGAAATGCTACTGATTTTTGTACATTGATTTTGTATCCTGAGACTTTACTGAAGTTGTTAATCAGGTCAAGGAGTTTCTAGAGGAGTCTTTAGGGTTTTCTAGGTATACAATCATATTGTCAGTGAACAGAGATAATTTGACTTACTTTTCCAATTCGGATGCCTTTTATTTATTTCTCTTGCCTGATAGCTCTGGCTAGGACTTCCAGTACTAAGTTGAATAGGAGTTATCTTGGTTTCTAACTTGAAATGTTATCTAAGTGTATGTATCTTTTGTGCTCTTTGAAACAATGCCACTTACATTGTGAATGCTCAGTATGCACATAGAAAATACAAATTAGGAAGAAGGTCTTGTGGCAAATAAAACACTTGCATAGTATTATCAATAAAGGAATTTTACTTTGATCAGGCTACCCTAAAATTAACTTCTTCTGGGTTCAAATCAACATTGTATGGCTGTGGAATTTTATTAGGTAATGTTTTGGGATATGCAATTTTGTTTCAATAACTAGTGTAACTTCCTTTTATGTGAGGACCATAATGGAACTAAGTTTATGTGTGGGTAGAATCAGTTCATTGTTTTATAAAATAGTGCTACTTGCTGGCTGTTATTAAAAGAATATACTTCTGTCAGAAGTGGAATTTTGCTAAAACATCTATGCCTTTCCCTTCTTTGGCAATGACATGTATTTGCAAATGGATGGGTGAACCTAGGGAAATAAGTTGTAGTTTAGGGAGGGAAGCTAACGAAATTAAATGGGGTTATAAGAATAGTTATTATATCATAAGTCCAGCAAACAATATTCAATTCAGAGGATATTTTAAACTTATTTTGCCTATTTCTAAACTTCTATAAGCATAAATATTTTCATTTTATAAGTGGAATTTTGCTAAAACGCAGAAGACAAATGTGGAGCCAGATTTTTGACTTTCACCTTCATTGATGAACTTTGGGGCTTGACTATTCCTTAGCTATCAAGTTGAATTCTCTCAGTTTAAAATGAAGAATGCAATTCTAGAAATTGTTACTTGTACAAGGTCATTTCAGCCATATTCATGTTTTAAACCATTTGATTCTCTGTTATAGACATAATGGGAAGTAAAACATGTCTTTGCTGCTTCACCTCCTTTCTGTTCTTTATCCTCATTCCAAATGGCCAGAACCTCCTATTTCTTGTTTTGTGTGGTTCTTTATCCAGAAATACTCCCCTCACCCAAACAGAACACCATCCTGTTGCTCTACTACAGATGCTCATTGGACATTTTCAAAAAGAAATCCTTGAAAGACAAAGTTTTAAGCAAGGGAACAAATGTCTTATAATGAGAATTTTAGACCTTACACAAGCACAGTGGGAGAGTTGTTCAAATTTCAGCAGTAACTTTTACTTCTACTTAGCTGGGGATTGGCTTAGGCCAACCCAGGTTGGTCTTTCTCCTAAATTCTAACATCTTGTCAGTGGACATTGCTACTTGGGCATTTGATTACCATTGAAAGCTTAGTATACCTCAATCTGAATGAATCACCGTTTGTTTTATGCTGACTCTTCCACCGAACTTCATTCTTTTAATGATAACATTCATCTCTTGGTCACTAGTATTTTTAAGTAAATTTTGAGTATTTCATTTCCCAAACTTTATATCCAAGTAGTCCCTTGTGTATGTATTTGATTTCCTTCTCTAGATGATAAGCCTCTTGAAAGGAAAGTTGAATTTTGTTTTTACCCCCAGCCCCACTAATATTTAGTGTCTGTGTAGTAGGTGGTCAGTAAATAGTCACTGAGTGTTAATTAAAACATAAGGTGTAGTTGTCATTAATGTAAAGGAAGTGATTTAAATAAGGTGTTTCAAGTCATAAGCAAGTAACTGAAGGAAATCTTTCATGATGTTTACTTTTTATTTGATTGTTCTTTCCTGAAATCTAAGTACATCGTTATTCTACCGTTCTATTCATAAATTCCAAGGCCTGCCTGGGCCTGTTGTAGAAAATGATGCTAGGAGAGCATCATTCAAAACCTCATCAGTTAATGTACTTCACCAACTCAAAGTGCAAGGGAACTGTTTGTCATCGGGAATATGAAGTAATGAAAGAATTATTAAACACCTGGCACCATTCTAGTATTGTAAATGCAAACTAACCATTTGAAAAGAAAAAAATTGTGTTTGCTAATGCATCTGTTGCCTTTAGCTCAGAAGCAAAATTTCAGCAGCATACAGGGAGTTGCCCTAATTTTCAGCTTTGTCTCTTCTAACCTAAATTTTAAAAAATAATCTTTGCAAAAGTTACCCCAGCAAATGGCTAGGAAAATGTGAGAATAAATGATGCAAATTTATCCTAATAATCTGTTAAACTTAAGGCATTATTAAGCAATCAAAAGTGTAAAATAAGCTTAAAATCTTCACAACTAAGGTGGTATGTATCTAATGATTTCCATTTTTGCTTCACATTGGAATCACTTGGGAAACTTTTTAAAATCCTGATGTGCAGGTTGCACTACATACCAATTAAGTCTTGCCAGGCATGGTGGCTCACACCTATAATCCTGGCATTTTGAGAGGCCAAGGCAGGAGGGCTTCTTGAGCCCAGGAGTTCAAGACGAGCCTGGGCAACATAGGGAGACCCCATCTCTATTGAAAAAAAAAAAAGAATGTCTGGGGTAAGGGATAGGAGGCAGACATTGGTATTTTTAAAAGATCTTCATGTGATTCCAAAGTGTAACATTTTGTGTACCCCAGCCACTGAGGAAGAGGAATGAGAACTACATCATGGACAGTTGAAACAAACAAGAACTAGGCCGGGCGCGGTGGCTCAAGCCTGTAATCCCAGCACTTTGGGAGGCCGAGGCGGGTGGATCACGAGGTCAAGAGATCGAGATCATCCTGGTCAACATGGTGAAACCCCGT
>NW_016107956.1:202167-220458 GCF_001604975.1 Cebus imitator | reverse complement strand
AAAAAAAAAAAAAAAAGAAACAAACAAGAACTATGGAATTGGAAGATTATTAAGGCCCTACTTTCACTTTTGTTTATTTTAATATGTTCTGGGTACATAGAAGACGTTTAAATATTTACTAAATTGAATTAATCTTAATTAAGTCTTAAATCATATTCTTTGATATCAAGATACTCAGCCAACCAATTTCATAGTTCTTTTAAACAATTTAAATAAATTGATATATAATGTATTTTGGGGTTACACATAATATTTTAATACTTGTAGACAATGTATAATGATCAAATTAGATAATTGGGATATCCATTACCTCAAATGCTTATCTTTGTATTTTAAGAACATTACAAATTTTCTAGCTATTTTGAAATATACAACAGTTGTTACCTATAATTTCTCTACTGTACTAGAATACTAGGACTAATTCCTTCTATCCATTTTTCTATCCTTAACCAACTTTGATAATCCTTATTCTTACCATTTCATGTACTTCTCAAGCATCAAAGATATTACGATAGCCAGCACACTACCTAATATATGTATTTCATCTCAGTTCATCACTGGTGAAAGGTTTTAAAATTTTTTTTTGAGACAGGGTCTTTGCTCTCTTGCCCAGGCTGCAGTGCAGTGACACAATCATTGCTCATAGCTTACTGTAGCCTCGAACTCCTGGTCTTAAGTGATCTTTCTACCTCAGCCTTTTTAGAAGGCTACAGGTACATGCAACACCAAGCTGACTTTTAAAATTTTTATAGAGACAGGGGTCTTACTAAGTTGCCCAGGCTGGCCTCAAACTCCTGACCTCAAGTGATCCTTTTGCCTGGGCTCAAAGTGTTTGCATTATAGGCATGAGGCCCTCTGCCCAGCTCAAGAGCAAGTGCTTTAATGTTATCTATTATAATCTTAATAACAACCTAATGAGGTTGCTATTGTACCTCCCATTTCACAGGCAGAAAATTAAGTTGTCCAAGGTTACACAGATGGTGAGCCCTAAAGTTACAGTTCACACCCAGGTGTATCCGTTCTTAATGCCCACATTTTTAAACGTTGTATTGTGCAGGAAGGGAAAGATAGGACAACATGATAGCATTAGTGAAAAAGAGTGCTTGCAAGTTCAATGTGAGTCAGTGGTATGGTGCTACTGCCAACAAGGTAAAAACCACCTGAGGCTGTGTTCTGGAATACAGTATTCAGAGGGAGGGAAGCAACAGTCCCGTGACAGTCTCTAGGGGTGGAGCACACCTGGAGCATCGTGTGCAAGTCTGAGCCTCACACTGGAAAAAGAGGATTACTCACACACCTGACACTCACTGTGATGTGAGTACCCAGCATGGTGAGCTGAGTCTATAGGAGGAACTATTAAAAAGCTGAGACTATTTAGGCTCCACAAAGAGAAGGCTGAGGGAGGCTGAGTAGCTAGTATTTGAAATGTCATCAAGTGGTGGAACATTAGACACAACTGGTGTAGTTCCAGAAGGAAACTAGGCTGTACGTGTAGAAAAATCGGAGGTAGATTAGGCTCCACATAGATAGGAAGTGCTGGCTGTTGTTTGGAGCTTTTTAGAAATGAAATGGACTTCTTTGTAAGACAGTGGAATCTTTTTCACTAATGAAGAAACTGAATGATCACCAATTATGAGCATTAAAGACTTAGGTATATCAGGTGTGGTGGTTCTTAATGTTTAGTGGGTATCAGAATCACCTGGGGGAACTTGGTAACTACTGATTGCCAGCCCTTACCTTGAGAAGAGTTGCTTCAGCAGATCTGAAATAAGGTCCAAGAATCTGAATTTGAAAATTAAAAAAAAAATTTTTTTTTGAGACGGAGTCTTACTCAGTCACCCAGTCTGGAGTGCAGTGGCGTGATCTCAGCTCACTGCAACCTCCGCCTCCTGGGTTCAAGCAATTCTCCTGCCTCAGCCTCCTGAGTAGCTGGGATTACGGGCACCCATCACGATGCCTGGCTAATTTTTGTATTTTTAGTAGAGATGGGGTTTCACCATGTTGGCCAGAAATGGTCTCAAACTCCTGGCCTCAGGTGATCTGCTCATGTCAGCTTCCCAAAGTGCTGGGATTACATGCATGAGCCACCATGCCCAGCCAAGAATCTGAATTTTTAACAAGCAATATGATGAGTCCAGATCACATGGTCACAGACCCACCCTTTGAGAACTGGTGAGGTTAAACTCAGATCTCTTCCTCTTATCCTACAAGTAAACACTTTAGTAAAAAATGTGTCGTTAACAATGACTGCTCAAAGTGGTCCTCACGTTTTGTAAGAAATCAAAGGCAGAATTCTTTAATATGTTAACAGCTAAGTTAGAGATGACATTATTGGAATGTATGATATAAGGATACGGAAGAAGAATGCTTGATTCTCACTCTGTGTTATAAAAGATAAGATTATAACAGCAAAATAGAAAATATAGATCCAGTTGAAATTTTTAAACACTTTAAACAGAGAACCAACTCCACTTATGCCAAGAAGCAGTCAGATGGAGACCAGATTGGTATATGAAAAAGCTGTGTGATTATCTCAATAGGCAGCACCTGTGCAAGGTGAAACACCCATCAGCCTTTAGGGCCCAGGCTTATATAAACCTCAGCCTCAAACTCGTAAACAGGTGTGGGTGAGAGTTGGAAACAAAGGAGATCCTGCAGTTGGTTTTCTCTCACTTTTCTCGAGGGCCAAAGAGCTTTTGTTGGCAAGTAATGTATTTGTTTATTCATAGAGCATGCAACTTGTGAGCCACATTTTGGAATTACTCTCTCCTGAAATATTTTGCTCTTTGTTAATATATCTTTAAAAAGTGATGCTTAAGGTAATTACTCTCCCATATCCGGATATTTTTAAGTTGCGCAGTGATGTTTCATTTATTACTAAGTGCTTTAAAATTTTAAAAATACTTTTTTTTCTTTGAAAACCTTTAAACATGGGCTGTTTGAGGAATTGCTGTTCTTGGCTGTTATGTTGATTTATAGTGTTCGTGTACTTATCTAGTTTACTAAAGACTTCTTTCTAGCAAATTATCTGTTTTAAGGCATGTAAAATTTCGAAATGGGAATTAAATATTGAGAATGAGTTAAACATTTGTTTCTATTTTTTCTTGCTCCCTTTAAATGATTTCAGACCTTCTTATCTATTTTTCTTGAATCATGAGGGATGAAATTGCAACAACAGTTTTCTTTGTCACAAGATTGGTGAAAAAACATGATAAACTAAGTAAAAAGCAAATAGAAGACTTTGCAGAAAAGCTGATGACGATCTTGTTTGAAACATACAGAAGTCACTGGCACTCTGATTGCCCTTCTAAAGGGCAAGCCTTCAGGTGAGAGCTAGCACATGGGATGAAACGGGAAGTAATCACCAAGCAACAGCCAACTCCTAGGAGAATGGAGTGATCTTGTTTTCTGTATATAATAATGAAAATTTTATAGGCTCGACATCACATGTGTTTGAATGTGGACTCGAAAGGAGGAGACATAGTAGATGACAGTGTGAATGGAAACAACAGAATAAACACCCTATGTGAGGTAGATTAAGCAATTTCTAATTTGTGTTTGCCATGAAAAATAAGCTGTGAATATCTGGTAAACGAATTTGGTGACTTGGTGATGTAGCATACATTCTGAGCCACTGTATCAAAGTTGATGATGTCTTACTTGTAAGAGTGGAGGGTGGGGGAGGCTGAGGGGAAGGTGGGGGTGAGGTGGGAGCTATGTGTATTGGAACAGTGTGTGCACAATGTAATTTTCTTGCTGAAGTACCTGTTATAACATCTTCATCTCCCTTCACTTTTTTTTTTTTTTTAAAGGTGCATCAGGATAAACAACAATCAGAATAAAGATCCCATTCTAGAAAGGGCTTGTGCAGAGAGTAAGGTGGATTTTTTTCACCTGGGACTTCCAAAGGAGCTGACCATATGGGTAGATCCCTTTGAAGTGTGCTGTAGGTGAGTAATCTCATAGTTTGTGTGCTGTGTGATTCCCGGAAACCTTAGGTTAGACAACCTCATATACCTTCATAAAAGATGATGCCCCAAAACCTTGAGTTAGCAGCAGGGACACTTCTTGGTTAAGATTTTAGATGCAAACTTCTGTTAGAAAATGCAGACTTCTATTCAAAGTGGGTGAAGTGGAAAGCACAATGATTTTGCAAAATATTTGAAATCTGGCTTTAATCACTGCACCGTGTTACAAACTATAGATTGGTAACAGTATCTATTACATACCGTAGGTTGATAGCAGATAAGTTTTATAGGCAATATCAGAAAGGAAGAAGAGTTATCTACCATGGGACAATTCATTAACTGAATCAAAAGAAACTAGTCTGTTTTTTTCTGAGCAATTAACCAAAATAGCTCTTATAGAATATCCTTATTTATAACAGTGTAGTAGGTGAAGATCATAATGTCCTTCAATTTTTTAAGGCAATTTCTTTTAAAATAAGTTAGCATATAGGTGGGTGTTGAACAATGAGAACCCATCAACACAGGGAGGGGAGCATCACACACTGGGGTCTGTGGGGGGGGGGAAATAGGGGAGGGACAGCAGGGGGTGGGGAGTTGGGGAGAGAGAGCATGGGGGGAAATGCCAGATATAGGTGATGGGGAAGAAGGCAGCAAATCACACTGCCATGTGTGTACCTATGCAACAATCTTGCATGTCCTTCACGTGTACCCCAAAACCTAAAATGCAATTAAAAAAAAAACTTGTAGGAAGTTGAATCCCTAATCAGTACTTAAATTTCTTTTCCTACTTAGGTATGGTGAGAAAAGCCATCCATTTACAGTTGCTTCTTTTAAAGGCAGATGGGAGGAATGGGAACTGTATCAACAGATCAGTTATGCAGTTAGTAGAGCCTCATCAGACGATTCCTCTGGCACTTCCTGCAACGAAGAAAGTTGTAGCAAAGAACCTCATGTCATTCCTAAAATCAGCAATCCAAAGAGTATTTATCAGGTCAAGTGTGTTCCAGTTCTTTTTATACTTTTTACTCTCTAATTCTAAAAAGAATGTACTTGTTGTAAAAACAAAGAAGCAAACAAAACATAGAAAGAACAAAACCATAAAGATTTTTAAGCCACAATCTTAGTATTTTGGCAAAACTTTTTCTATCTCCTTCACTGCACAGAGTATTCCATACACTTGACTGAGCTTTTAGGATCTACCCTAATCTTTTATTGTCCTGTTTCTTCATACAGTATTTGAAGACACACAGGTTTCCTTTTACTTAAATTCCTACATAATCAAAGATTAGATTGGTGGGCTGGCTTGCCCTTCCTTCCCTTCCTTCCTTCTGTCTTTCCTTCTTTCTTTCTTTTGTTAATTAAGAATACCATGGCATTTATAGAAAATTTGGACTTAGGAAAGGTCAAATGGCTATAAATTCTGCCACTAGCGCAGTTTTCCTCAACTTTTTTCTTCTTTTTAAACCACAACCCCTTGAAAGATATACATATTTATATTTAAAAAGTTTCATGAAACAGTGCTTATCTTTACTAGGAGCAATGCTCCCAACACTTCCAATTAAATTCATTTGATTTCAAGCATCTAAATTGATTTCATGACCCACAATTTGAAAAACACTGATCTACAGAGAATTTGTTAATATGTATATACTTGTCTGTATATTCTCTTAATCACCTATGTATTACATGTTAAGGCAATTAACATTTTAATATTCATTTGTCTCCCTTGTAACTTATCACTGGCAGTCATTCTAGATTATTTCCACATGGTTGTAACATTTTTTAAAAAGCTGATAACTTGTAGAGTGATGCCTGAATTTTAGGTTATTTCTTGAGATTTAATTCTCGAGCACAGAACTACTGGGTCACTGAGTGTGAGTATTTTACTGGTCTTTAATATATAGCTGAATCACCATATAGAAAATTGTATTTATTTGTAGTCTCACCAGCTGTACGTAAAGTGCCTTTCTCTAGAATTGGCCATTCTTTTTAAAAAACAGATAATTAGATTAACACGATATGCATATGTAATATGGTATTAGTGAAATTAAACAATTAAATTTCCATGTGCCCAAATGTTTTAGCACCTACTGTCTTACAAATTTTCCCTTCTTCACTCATTCATTATTTGAAGTTCTAATGTATTATTACAGGTTCTTTATATGCCAGAACTATTTTAACTCCTTGTCTTATTTCTGGCAAATGTTTTGTCCCTGGTTTTTTAAACTATTTGTGTCATTATAGTTTCTTGGAAACAGTGACTTTAACTAAAATGATGTATGACAAAGCCATTTTTTTTTCTCAGTGTTATAACCAAACTGTTATTCAAAGACCTGCTCTATGTCATTTCACTTAAAATTAGTTTCCAAGAAATGTTGAATGAGGATTTATGGTATTTGCCCTTAATTCTATTTTTATGCTTAGAAAGGTCTTCTTCCATTTGGGGATCAGATCTGTAATCAGTTATATTCTTTTACAGCAATGTCTTTTCAAAGTGTGATCTATAAAAAAGTGTATCAGTCATCTTAGGTGTTAAAAATGAAGATTTCTAGGCCGTGGCCCCAGAGATCACGAACATGCAGTTTTGGATTGGCTGGCAGGGGTGAGGTAGGGATGGAAGTCAACAACTCAAGAATAAACGCAAACTTGGATAAGTGTATTAAAAAGTTTTTAGTTAAATTAATTAACTTTTTAAAAAGGTACAGTATAAAGTGACTTATGTCCCCACCAAGTGCTAGAGAATTTTTCAAAGATGGTTATGTACTTTCAATTCTCTTCACTTTTGCTCCCTGTGCTTTTGAAGGGCCTGACTTTTGAATTATGGGTTCATATTTAGTCCTTACAGCTAGTTTGTTAGAGATGTTTATACTTTTTTTTTTTCAGGTTGAAAACTGGAAACAGCCCTTTCAATCTTGGTTCCAAATCCCCCACAAAAAGAATGTGGTAGACAGCCATGTTGGACTCCTGGGAAACACTTACCATGGCTCGCAGAAGCACCCTAAGTGTTACAGGCCTGCTGTGCACCGGGTGGACAGGTACCACTGGGTCAACACACGCCGATGACGCAGCGACTGGGCACGTGGTGGGCGAGAGCTCAAAGGAGCACTTTTATTCTCTCTAAAATAAAAATGAGTTTAAGGTTGAGAGGCCCATGAAACAAAAAATGACCATATTAGGGACTAGGGTGCACAATGGTAAAGCCTCTCATACAGATCATGACTCTGTTCTTAGCTGTACTTTTAATTCTTATTTGATTTTAAATGAGGTTTTATGTAATATTCGTGAATGTACCCAGTAAAGTAATGGAATGAAGATATTGACCTGTAATAAAACTTGATGAATTATGAAAAGTAATAGTTTAAATAAATGTCCTATGTTTTAAATACTTCTTAGTTCAGTTTGTTGCAAGAAACAAACTTTTAAAAGTTTTTTATTTTTTTGCAAAGAAGGGGTCTCTCTCTGTTGCCCAGGCTGATCTCAAACTCCTGAGCTCAAGCAATCCTCCTGTCTTGGCCTCCCAAAGTGTTGGGATTACAGGCGTGAGCCATATCGCCTAGCCACCATTCATCCCTACTCCCCTCACCCTGAACCACGTGATAGAGGGAAAATTGATGACTCTACAGTCCAGGTCTCTACAATTTGATAGCAGTGAGAATTCTTTTGGCTGCTACTTTTCGATGTTTATGGTATGAAGAAATGCCCCTTAGGCTGCTGCTGGTGAATTTTATCTTTGCTAGATTTTATAGATTTTAAAATTAGGGAGGGAGATTCTACAATCCAGCTTCACTTTACCCACCCAAAATAGTCTGACTCTTCTAAATTCTGTGTCTCTAGTTAGAAAATTTCCGAAACCTTGTTGACCAGATCCATTCCTACTCATGCTGTGTGTTCTCAGCTGGGCCCTTGCTGTTGTTCGGAGTTCCTATTAATCTCCACTTAAGCCATATTGTAGCTGTCTTCTCAATCTGTTTTACTCCATCTTCCTGTGCTCTCAGCAGGAGACTTGTTCTTTTTGTTTTCTCCTACTTCAAAACTTCATCCCTATCTTCTCCTCTCTCATCTCCATTTTAAGGTTTTTCTCTCCTCCAGCCACTTGTATCTTCTCTCTGCATCTGGGTTTTCTTGCTGAGTTTCCACTGTTAGGTGGTGCTGGATCCAGGAAGCTGGTAGCATTGGAGAAGTCACAGCTCTGTTCTCTTGGGAGTAGACTTGTGCTTTGGGCCAGTGGCTCTGAGTGGATACAAAAAGCTGTGACCTTGAGTCCCAACTCAGGTAGGGCATGCCAGCAGTCATGCCAGTGCTAACGAAAGGGGGCTTGATGCTAGCCTTATTACTTTGGGTGAAGCTCGTTTTTCTTTTCTTTTTTTCTACAAATGATGGTTCATTAAGGCACATAGCAGCATTTTTCGGGGGAAAAACTCACCTACCCTTAATGGCTTATAAGGTCAAGTTTCTTTGTGCTGAAAAGTGAGTTTGTCCTCTCTTGAAGAGCTTTCTGTTATAGTGTGGCAGTTGTAGTGAATCTTCCCAGATTTCTCTAAAGGCAACCACAATACTAGTTTATTGACCCCTCAGCAAAGCATCTCCTGGAGGTGGTTGTGATGTTTGCCAGCCTCCATACGTGTGTGGGTGAGTTCTGGTCTCCAGAAAACGGGGCAAAAACAAGACTACCAGCAATGGGTATATGTATTAGGCTTTAGATGCTGGCATACATGTGAATGTACTTTAGTTTAATCCTTAACCATCAAGTTAGAATTTCTGGTAACATTTCATTTTCTCTGCCTCCCTACTTTCTACCCTTGTGCAGACGATTGTCATTAGTTACCTGATTATTGCAACAGTCTACTAACAACAATAACTGTTTCCAGCCTTGTTCCTAATCCTAAAATAATCTTTACTCTCCAGTTTCAAATGTTTCAATCAGGAAAATGTTCAAATTCTGGAATATGGTTTCTGTTCTTAATGACTTGAGTTCCTGCATATCTTTTCAACCCTAACCTCAGCTCTTCTTTCAGACTTTTTTTTTTTTTTTTTTTTAGGCTGGAGCGCAGTAGCAGGATCTTGGCTCACTGCAAGCTTGCCTCCCGGGTTCAAGCGATTCTCGTGCCTCAGCCTCCAGAGTAGCTGGACTACAGACGTGTGCCACCACGCCCAGGTCATTTTTGCATTTTCAGTAGAGACAGTGTCTCACCACGTTGGCCAGGCTGGTCTCGAGCTCCTGGCCTCAAGTGATCTGCCCATCTTGACCTCCCAAAGTGCTGGGATTACTTGGGACTCTGGTATTTAAGTGTTCTTTATTAGGATGCTTCTCATCTTGCCTCATTGTTCTGCCTTTCCTCTTGATCTTTGGGTATCACTTGAGATACCTTCCCTTCCAGGAAGACTTTCTGATCCCCAAGTCCAGTTTATAGGCATATGTTAGGGGTTCCTCACAGCATTTTATCTGCCCCTAGAAGAGTACTTATCTATTATAATTGTTTCATAGTTATCAGTATCCTCTCAATAGACTGAGTTTTCACAGTACAGATACCTCGTATTGTCATTTAACCTTGGCATATAGCAGTGTTCATATTTATAGACTGAATGACTTTATTGGTGATTAAATGGTTGCCTAGTATAAAATCTGATACACAGCATTAAATAATGCTTGTTAGTTTATCATTCTCTTAGTGAAGTAAGAAGTATTGTGTTCTAGACTGGGCATGGAGAACTAATTCCTATAAAAGTCTGAAGCTTTTTGGTCTTTATGTGTACAATTTATTGGACCAAAAAAACCATATATAATAGTTGCTAAATATAAAATGCAACATAATATTTGGATATGTCAGAAGAATGGGTGATTTTTCAAGAACATTTAGGCAGAGAGTTTTATTAATGAAGTGTCCCTTGCAGTTTGCAAGGTTGGTTTAAAAAAATATCTTCTAGCCAACACTGTACCACCGAACCCCATGCTGCTGATGGACACTGCCAGTCAATCACAATGTCCTGATTTGGGTTCAGAGATTGCCTCATAATTCTTGTAGCACAGCACTTGACCATTTTAATTAATTGTTCCAAGTTGGTACTCAAGAAGAAATCAATTCCACAATGTGCTAGGGTTTGGCTGAGAAGCCATCCATGAGCATTTGAGCCCTGTGCAATCCTAATGTGTAGGGGAAAAATATAATCAATGATACATTTTTACTGTGATTAAAAGTAGTCAATATACTTGAAAAGCCCCTAAATATCTTAATATCCTATCTATTAGTATATTTGTATAACAACCAAAATAGCTCTTCTTGATCTACAATTTGAAAATTTTCTGTGATGAATAGGTACCACTTTTTTCTTTCTTTCTTTTTTTCTTCTTTTTTTCTTTCTTTTCTTTTTCTTTCTTTCTTTCCTTTCTTTCTTTCTTTCCTTTCCTTTCTTTTCTTTCCTTTCTTTTCTTTCTTTCTTTCTTTTCTTTCCTTTCTTTCTTTCTTTTCTTTCTTTTCTTTCTTTTTCTCTGGTCTTACTCTGTCACAGAGGCTGGAGTGCAGTGGTGCAATTATAGCTCACTGCAGCCTTGATCTCCCTGGCTCGAGTGATCCTCTTGCCTCAGCCTCCTGAGTAGCTGGGACTACAGGTACTTGGCTAATTTTTGATTTTTAGTAGAGAATGAGGTCTTGCTATGTTGCCCAGGCTGCCCTTGAACTCTTGAGCTCAAGGGATCCTCCCGCTTTAGCTTCCCAAAGTGCTGGGATTATAGGCATGAGCCATTGTGCCTTCTCTTCTCTCCCTTCCCTCCTCCCTCCTCCCTCCTCCCTCTTTCCTCCTCCCTCTTCCCTTCTCCCTTCTCCCTCCTCCCTTTCTTGGTGGAGTCTTGCTCTGTTGCCCAGGCTGGAGTGCAGTGGTGTTACCTCGGCTCACTGCAACCTCTGCTTCCCTGGGTGCAAGCAATTTTCTGCCTCAGCCTCCTGAGTAGCTGGGACTATAGGTACCCACGACCATGCCAGGCTAACTTTTTTTTTTGGTATTTTTAGTAGAGACAGGATTTCACCATCTTGGCCAGGCTGGTCTTGAACTCCTGACCTTGTGATCCACCTGCCTCAGCCTCCCAAAGTGCTGGGATTACAGGCATGGGCCACTGCACCTGGCCTCTTTCTTTTTTCAAAAAATTTTTTTATCTTGAGGTAATTATAAATTCACATGTAGTTGTAAGAAATAACATAGATCCCATGTATTCTTTTACCTAGTTTTCCCCATTGGTAACATTTTGCAAAACTTGAGTACAACATCACAACCAGATAGTGGCATTGCTATAGTCAAGATACAGAACATTTCCATCACCACAAGAATTTGTCTTGTTGCCCTTTTATAGTTGCACACACTTCCTCCCACTCCCATCCCTTAACCCCTTGGCAACCCTGAATCTTTCCCCTGTTCTTTTAATTTTGTCATCTCAAGAATGTTATAAATGAATCATACCATAGGTAACCTTTTGGGATTGACTCTCTTCACTAAGCGTAGTTCATTGGAGATTCATCCAGGTTGCTGCATGTATTGGTAGTTTATTCCTTATTGCTGAGTATATCCATGGTATGGATATATCATCAGTTTAGCCTTTACCTGTCAAAGAACAACTGGATTGCTTCTGGATATTAGGAATAAAGCTGCTACAAACATTGCGTATACAATGTGTGAACATAGGTGTTTATTCCAGAGAAATAAAAACATGTGAGTGCAATTAATGGGTCATATAGTAGTTGCATGCTTAGTTTTTAAAGAAACTGCCATTTTATGTTCCCATCAGCAATGTATGAGTGATTCAGCTTTTCCACATACTTATCAGTCTCTGGTGTCATAATTTTTTATTTCTGCCATTCTGATAGGCGTGTAGGATATCTCATCATGGTTTTAATTTACATGTCCCTCATGGCTAGCGATGTTGAACATCTTGTGCTCATTTGGAATCTGCATATCCTCTTTGATGAAATATCTGTGTAAGTCTTCTGGCCGTTTTCTAATTGAGTGTGTTATTTTTCCTCTGAGTTTTGAGAGTACTTGATATATTCTAGACAGTGGTCCCTTTGTCAGATGTGTCATTTGAAACTATTTTCTTCAGTTTGTACCTTGTACTTTAAAATTTTCTTCATTTTTAATTATCATGGATACACAATAGTTATATTTATGGAGTACGTGTGATGTTTTGATACAGGCATACGATGTGCTATAAATCATGGTAATTGGTGTATAAATCACCTTAAGCATTTATCATTTCTTTGTGTTAGGAACATCCCAATTTAACTTTCAGTTATTTTATTTTATTTTATTTTTTTACAGAGTCTCACTCTGTCACTCAGGCTGGAGTGCAGTGGCACGATTTTGGCTCACTGCAACCTCTGCCTCCCAGGTTAAAGTGATTCTGCTGCCTCAGCCTCCCAAGTAGCTGGGACTACAGGCACGTGCCACCACACCTGGCTAATTTTTGTATTTTTAGTAGATACAGGGTTTCACCATATTGGTCAGACTCGTCTTGAACCCTTGACCTCATGATCTGCCTGCCTTGGCCTCCAAAAGTGCTGGGATTACAGGTGTGAGCCACTGTGCCCAGCCTATTTTTTAATTTTTGAGACAGACTTTTGCTCTTATCAACCAGACTGGAGTGCAATGGCACGATCCTGGCTCACTGCAACTTCCACCTTCCAGGCTCAAGCGATTCTCCTGCCTCAACCTCCCGAGTAGCATGTGTCCTCCACTATGCCCAGCTAATTTTTTTTTTTTTTTTTGGTATTTTTAGTAGAGATGGGGTTTCACCACATTGGCTGGGCTGGTCTCAAACTCCTGTCTCAGCCTCCCGAAGTGCTGGGATTACAGACGTGAGTCACGGCACCCAGCCATTTTCAGTTATTTAAAAATGTACAATAACTTATTGACTATGGTCATCCTATTGTGTTACTAAGTTATTCTTAGTATTTTAATTATTCTAACTGTATTTTTGTACCCATTAACCATCCCCATTCCCCCAGCCCCTCGCTGCTACCCTTCCCAGCTACTGGTAACCAACCAATCTGCTCTCTATTTCCATGGGTTCAGTTTTTTTTTTTTTTTTTTTTTTTTTTTTTTTTTTTTTTTTTTTTTTTTTTTTTTTTTTTTTTTTTTCATTTGGTTGAATAATATTCCATTGTGTATATGTGCCACATTTTCTTCGTCCATTTACCTGTTGTTGGATACTTAGGTTGATGCATGTTAGCAGTTGTGAATAGTGCTGCAATAAACACGGGAGTGCAGATATCTCTTCCGTATACTATTTTCCTTTCTTTTGGATATGTATTTAGCAGTGGGATTGCCGAATTATATGGTAGTTCTATTTGTAGTTTTTTTGGGGAACCTCCATACTGTTCTCCACAGTGGCTGTATGAGTTTGCATTTCCACCAACAGCGTATGAGGGTTCCCCTTTCTGCATATCCTCACCAGCAGCTGTTATTACTTGTTTTTCTGATGCAAGCCATTTTAATGGGGTGAGATGATCTCATTGTAGTTTTGATTTGTGTTTCTCTGATTAGCGATGCTGAACATATTTTTTCGTATACCTGTTGGCCATTTGTCTTCTTTTAAGAAATATCTATTCAGTACCTTCTGAGGCAAATAAAAACAAAGAAAACAAAAGAAATGCCTATTCAGATATTTTGCCAAAAAAAATTGGATTTTTTTTTTCTTATTGAGTTGTTTGAGTTTCTTATATATTCTAGTAATTAACTGTCAGATGGGTAGTTTGTAAATATTTTCTCTCATTCTGTGAGTTGTCTCTTCACTTTGTTGATTATTTCCTTTGCTGTGCAAAGCTTTTTAGCTAGATGTAATCTCATTTGTCCATTTTTGTTTCAGTTCTCTGATTTTGAGGTCTTCTCAAGAAATCTTTGCCCAGACCAATGTTCTAGAACATTTTCCCAATGTTTTCTTCCAGTAGTTTCATAGTTTCAGATCTTATATTTAAACTCTTAATCTATTTTGACTTGATTTCCATATATGGAAAGAGATAGGGGTATAGTTTTATTCTTTTGTGTATGGATATCCAGTTTTCCGACCACTATTTATTGATGAGACTGTCCCTAGAGTATGTTCTTTGCAGCTTTGTTGAAAATAAGTTGACTATAAATGCATGGATTTATTTCTGGGTTTTCTATTGTGTCCCATTGGTCAATATGTGTGTTCTTAATGCCAGTAGCCTTCCGTTTTGGTTACCATAGCTCTGTAGTATAATTTGAAGTAAGGTTATATTATTCCTTCAGTTTGGCTCCTTTTCATTTAGGATAGCATTGGCTATTCTTATTTGTAAGTCCACATGTTTTCAAAATTTTTTTCTATTTCTGTGAAAAATGTCATTGGTATTTTGATAGGGATTGCATTGAATCCGTAGATTGCTTTGGGTACCACAGACATTTTAACACTATTGATTCTTCCAGCCCATGAACGTGGAATGTCTTTTCGTTTTTTTGTGTGTGTGCTTTTCAATTTCTTTCATCAATGTGTTATAGCCTTCATTGTAGATATTCACTTTTTTGGTTAAGTTTATTTATTTTCTAGATATTGTATTTGTAGCCATTGTAAATAGGATTAGTTTCCTTATTTCTTTTTCAGATTGTTTACTGTTAGCATATGGAAATGATACTGATTTTTGTATGTTGATTTTTTATATCCTGCAACTTCACTGAATTTGCTTTTTGGTTCTAGTAGGTTTTTGGTGTGGAGTCTTCAGGTTTTTCTAAATACAAAATTATATTGTCTGCAAAGAAGGATAATTTGACTTCTTCCTTTCCAATTTGGATACACTTTATTTCTTTCTGCTGTCTAGTTGTTCTGGCTAGGGCTTCCAGTACTATGTTGAATAAAAGTGGTGAAAGTGGGCATTCTTGTCTTGTTCCAGATCTTAGAGAAAAGGCTTTCAGTTTTCCCATTCAGTATGATCCTAGCTGTGGGTTTGTCATATATGGCTTTTATGATTTTGAGGTGTGTTCTTCTATGCCCAATTCATTGAGTATTTTAAACAGGAAGGGATGATGAATTTTGAGTGCTTTTTCAGCATCTGTCAAAATTATCATATGACCATTTGACCCAGGAATCCCATTACTGGATATGTACCTAAAGGAATAGAAATCACTCTATTATAAAGATACACAAATGCATATGTTTATTGCAGCACTATTCACAATAGCAAAGGCATATAATCAACCTAAAAGACATATAATCAACCATCAGTGATAGACTGGATAAAGAAAATGTGGTACATCTACACCATGGGATACTACGTGGCCATAAAAAGGAAAGAGATCATGTCTTTTGCAGGGATGTGGATGGAGCTGGAAGCCATTATCCTTAGCAAACTAATACAGAAACAGAAAATCAAACACTGCATGTTTTCACTCGTAAGTAGGAGCTGAACAATGAGAACACATGGACACAGGGAGGGGAACAACACATACTGGGGCCTGTCAGGGAGGATGCAGGGGGAGGGAGAACATCAGGATAAATAGCTAATGCATGGGGGCTTAATACCTAGGTAATAGGTTGACAGCTGCAGCAAACCACCATGGCACATATTCACTTATGTAACAAACCTATGCGTTCTGCACATGTATCCCCAAACTTGAAATAAAATTAAATATAAAAAGGTCAATAAAAAATCATATGGTTTTTGTCTTTGATTCTCTTGATGTGATGTATCACATTATTTTTCACACACGTTTAACCATCCCTTGTATCCCTGGGATGAATCCCACATGATCATGATCATGATGAATAATTTTTTAATGTGTTGTTGGATTCAGTTTGCTACTATTTCACCAAGGATTTTTGCATCTATACTCATCAGAGATACTGGCCTATACTGTTTGTTGTTGTTGTTGTTGTGTCTTTGTCTGGTTTTGATGTCAGAGTAATACTGGCCTCATAGTATGTGTTTGGAAGTATTACCTTCTGTTCACTTTTTAGCCAAATTTTTTAGAATAGTATGAATAATGTTAGCATTTATTTATTTATTTGGAGACACGGTCTCACTCCACCACCCAGGCTGGAGTGCAGTGGTGTGATCTCAGCTTACTTCAACCTCTGCCTCCCAGGCTCAAGCAATCCTCCTACCTCAGCTTCCTGAGTAGCTGGGACTACAGGTGCAAATCACCATGCCTGACTTATTTTTGATTTTTTGTAGAGATTGGGTTTCACCATGTTGCCCAGGCTGGTTCTTGAACTCCTGGGGTCAAGTGATCCATCCACCTTAGCCTCCCAAAGTGTTGGGATGATAGGTATCATAGTTCTTTAAAGTTTGGTAGAATTCAGCAGTGAAGCCATTAGATCCTGGGTTTTCTTTGATAGGGAGCTTTTTACTACTGCTTCTATCTCATTACTTGCTATTGGTCTTTTCAGGTTTTGGTCTCTTCAGGTTTCAATCTTGCTAGGTTGTATGTCTAGGAATTTATCCATTTCTTCTAGATTTTCCAAATTATTGATGCATAGTTGCTCTTCTGTGGTATCAGTTGTAATGTCTACCTTTTCATTTCTGGTTTTATTTATTTGGCTATTCTCTCTTTTTTCCTTTTTAGCTATCTCCTACAGAAAATATCTTTTTTCTTAGTCTGGCTAAAGGTTTGTCAATTTTGTTTATCTTTGCAAAAAACCAAATTTTCATTTTGTTGTTTTGTATTTAAGTCTCAATTTTATTACTTCTGCTCTGATCTTTTATTTTTTCTACTGTTTTTTGAGTTTGGTTTGCTCTTGCTTTTCTAGTTCTTCGAGAATGCATTGTTAGATTGTTTATTTGAAGTTTTTCTTCCTTTTTGATGGAGGCATTTGTTGCTGTAAACTAGCATTTCTAGTACTACTTTTGCTGTATTCCATTGGTTTTGGTATGTTGTATTTCATTTGTTTCAATATATTTTCGTAGGTTTTTCAGATTGAATAGCTTTCTTTAGATTTCTTGTAAGATGGGTCTAGTGTTGGTGAAATCCCTCAGCTTTTGTTTTTCTATGAAAGTCTTTTATTTCTCCTTCATGTTTGAAGGATAATTCTGATAGATATTATATTCTAGGTTAGACTTTCTTTTTTCTTTGGCACTTTGAATGTCATTCCACTCTCTCTTGGTCTGTGTGATTTCCACGGAGATGTCTACTGCCAGATATACCAGAGATCCTTTATGTATTATTTACTTATTATCTCTTACTACTTTTAGGATTTTTTATTCTTGATCTTTAAGGGTTTGATTATTGTATGCCTTGAGGTAGTCTTATTTAGGTTAAATCTTTTTGGTGTCCTATGACCTTCTTGTATTTGGATATTCATATCTCTAGGCTTAGAAATTTCTGCAATTTCTTTAAATAGATTTTCTAGCCTGATCTCTCTCTCTGTCTCTCTTTCTCTGTCTTCTTTAAGAGCAATAACTCTTAGATGTGCTGTTTTGAGGCTATTTTCTAGATCTTGTAGATGTGCTGCTTTTTTATTATTTTCTCTTCTCTGACTGTATGTTTTCATGTAGTGTGACTCAGGCTCACTAATTCTTTGTTCAGCATGATCAATTCTGCCACTGACTCTGATGCATTTTTCAGTTTAGTTGAATATTTTAGCTCTAGAATTTTTGCTTAATTTAAAACATTATTTAAATCTTTTTGTGGAATTTTCTGAAATAATTATCAATTCCTTCTTTGTTATCTTTTTATCTATGTTGCTAAGCTTCCTCAAGATGGTGATTTTGATTCTCTGTCTAAAAGATGGTATCTTCATCATTATGGGATTGGTCAGGTGGTGTCTAATTTAGTTTATTTGGTGAGGTCATGTTTTCCTGCATGTTGTTGATGCTCGTGGCCATTCATCAATGTTTGGACATTGAAGAGTTAGGTATTCCAATCTTCGCAGTCAGGGTTTATTTGTATCTGTCCTTCTTGAGAAGGCTTTCCACATATTAAAAGGAGATTGAATGTTGTGATCTAAGCCTGTGGTCACTGCAGCTGTATCAGCACTGGGGTGTACCCTAAGCACAGGAAAGCTGCAACTTCTGCTGAATCTTAGAGGAACTTGCCTTGGTGGGCTGGGATTTTTGGTTATTGTGAAGGTGTTTTTTGCATGAATAGTTGTTTAATTTGGTGTTCCTGTCGGGGATGATTGCTAGAAGTTTCTATTAGGCCATCTTGCTCAGACTTCTAGCTTGTCTTTTTATCTTTTAATGAGGTCTTTCACAGATCAAAATCTTTTAATTTTGATGAAGTCCAATTTGTTAGTTTTTTTCTTTGGATCATGGTTTGGTGTTAAGTCTCAGATCTTTTTGCCTAGCTCAAGATCCTGAAGTTTTTTTTTTTTTTTTTTTTTTTTTTT
>NW_016107956.1:169138-202151 GCF_001604975.1 Cebus imitator | reverse complement strand
CCCCCCACACTTTTTTTTAAGTTTTATGTTTTACGTTAGGTTCGTGATCTATTTTGAGTTAATTTTTTTGTATGAAGTACAAGACTTAGATTGAAGTGCTTTTTTTCTCTCTATGAATATCCACTTACTCCAGCACCATTTGTTAAAATGAAAGGACTAACTTTCCTCCATTGAATTGTTCTTGCATCTTTGTGAAAATTCAGTTGGGTATATCTCCGTGGGTGTATTTCTGTGTTCCGCATTCTTGACCCGTGTGTTTATTCTTCTGCCGATACCACACAATCTTGATTACTGTAGCTGCGTAAGTCTTGAGACTGGGTAGATTCTTCCCACTTTATTCTTTCTAAAAATTATTTTAGTTATTCTAGTTTCTTTCCCTTTCTATACATTTTGGAATGATCTTATCTGTATCTATGAAAAATCCTGTAGAGATTTTGAAAGGTATTGTATTCAACCTATATATTAATCTGAAGAGAATGGATGTCTCTACTATGTTGAGTGTTACGATTTATGACCACAATATGTTTCTCTATTTAGATCTTCAATTTCTTCCTTCATATGTGTGTGTGTATGTGTTATAAAACTCTTGTACATGACTTTTAGATTTATATCTAAGAACTTCATTTTTTTTGACCAATTATAAATGGTGTTATTCATATATTTATTGGTAATATATAAAAATACAGTAGATTTTTGTATGTTTTTGCCCCTTATAGATGTTGCTAAACTTATTCCAGGAAATTTTTTTTATCTCTGTGTAGATTCCTTGGGGTTTTCATCTGCATAGGATAGTTTTATTTATTTCTTTTCCAATATGGGTGCATTTTATTTCTTTTTTCTGCCTTTAGTGGTTATAACTTTTGGCTCTGTGTTGAATAGGAGTGCTGAGAACAGACATCCTTGCCTTGTTCCTTTTTTGGGGGGAGGCGGAAAGCAGTCATTTACCATTAAGTAGATACTCATCAATTTTATAGATACTACTTAAAAAAAATCAAATTGAAGAAGTTCCCTTTTAGTCCTATTTTTTTTTGATGGTTTTAATCATAAATGGGTGTTGGGTTTTGTAAAAATGCTTTTTCTGCATCCATGTATATAATCACATAATTTTTCTTCATTAGCCTATTGACATGTGGATTACAATGATTTTTTTAAAAAAATACTGAATCAACTTTGCATCATAGAATAAAACCAACTTGATCATGGCATATAATTCATTTTATATATTGCTGAAATTTACTTGCTAATATTTTAAGAATTTTTACATTTATATTCATGAAAGATATTGGTCTACAGTTCTAATTTTTTGTACTATCTTTGATTTTGGTATTGGAGTAATACTATAAATGTATACTATGATATGTAATTTATTATATACATGCTATGAATGCTTCATAAAATAAATCAGAAAGTAATCCCATTCTCTTCTATTTTCTGAAAGAAATTGTATAGAGTTGATGTTAACCCTATTTTTAAATGTTTGGCAGAATAATATGATGAAGCCATCTGGGCCTGGAGACTTCTTCCTTGGAAATTAAAAAATTAAAAATTCAATTTCCTTAATAGTTATAGGATTATTTAAATAACACATTTCATATTGGGTGAGTTGTAATACTTTGTGTTTCTTAACAAATTAGCCTATTGTATCTCTGAAATTTATGCATCTAGAGATGTTTGCAGTGTTTCCTTATTATCCTTTTGGTGTCTGCAGGTCTGTAGTGGTATCCCTACATTAATTTTTGATATTGGTCTTTCTTTTTAATTGTCAGTCTTTCTAGAGGGTTGTCAATTTTATTGGCCTTTCCAAAGAAATAGCTCTTTGTTTTATTGTTTTTTTCTATTGTTTTATTTTTAGTTTCATTTATTTTTGTTCTTTATTATTTCCTTTCTTCTGCTTGCTTCAGGTTTATTTCACTCTTTTCTAGATTTTTGAGAGGAAACTTAGATTATTGAGTTGACACTTTCCCTCTTTTCTAATGTATATACTTAGTATTATAAATTTGCCTCTCAGCGCTGCTTTAGCTGTGTCTCATAAATTTTGATATGTTGTATTTTCTTTGATATTCAGTTCAATGTAGCTTTTATTTTCCCAAGACTTCTTTAACCATTGGATTATTTAGAAGTATGTTGTTTCTAAGTGTTTGGAAATTTACCTGTTGTTGTTATTGATTTCTAATTTGGTTCTGTTCTGGTCGGAGAATATATTCTGCATGTTTTCAATTAAAAAAAAATTTGTTGAGGTTTTTTTTGTGGCCCAGGATATGGTTTTTGATTCATATCCTGTGGGTACTTGAAAAGAATGTATATCCTGTTGTTGTTGGGGGAAATGTCCCATAAATGTCAATCAGATAATATTGATTGATGGTGTTGACTTCTTTTATACCCTTGCTGATTTTCTCTCTAGTTCTATAAATTGCTGAGAGGAGACACTGAAGTCTCCAACTATAAGTGTGATTTGTCTGTTTCTCTTTGTTTCACATGTGTTGCAGTTCTGTTGTGTATAAGCATTTAGGACTGCTATGTATTCTTAGTAGATTGACCCTTTCATCATTATATAATGTTCCTGTTTCTGGTAATCTACTTAGCTGTGATGTCTGTTTTATCTGATATTAATATAGCCATTCCTGCTTTCTTTTAATTAATGTTTGCATAGTATATATTTTCGATCCTTTCACTTTCAATATGCTTATTTTGTTATATTTGAGGTGAGTTTCTTACAGATTGCATATTGTTGAGTCTTATTTTTAGTTCACTCTACCAGTTTCTGTCTTTTAATTGGTGTTTTTAGACTATTTGCATTTATTACAATTATAGATACATTAGGCCTTAAGTCTGCCATTTAGTTTTTGTTTTCTGTTCTTTTTCATTTCTCAATTTTCTTCTCCTTACCTTCTTGTGGGTTACTTGAACACATTTTAGAATTTCATTTTGGCATATTTTTAGTGTTTTTGAGCATATTCTTTTGTGTAGCTTTTTAGTGGTTGCTCTAGGTATTGCATTATATGTATGTAACTTGTCACAGTCTACCAGTGTTATTTTATAAGTTCAGGTAAGATATAAAAACCTTACTTCCCAGGCTGGGTGCGGTGGCTCACAGCTGTAATCCCAGCACTTTGGGGGGCCTAGGCAGGCATCACAAGGTCAAGAGATTGAGACCATCCTGGCCACCATGGTGAAACCCTGTCTCTGCTAAAAATAGAAAAATTAGCTGGGTGTGGTGGCATGCACCTGTAGTCACAACTACTTGGGAGGCTGAGGCAGAAGAATTGCTTGAATATGGGAGGCAGAGGTTGCAGTGAGCCAAGATCACACCACTGCACTCCAGCCTGGCAACAGAGCAAGAATCTGTCTCAGTAAAAAAAAAAAAAACAAAACCAAACCCCACCTTACTTCCCTTTGTTTTGTTATCATCCTCCATCTATAATATACTTGCATTAAATATTTTGTCTACATATATTTAGAACTATAATAGACAGTGTTATAATTTCACTTCAACTATTAAACATAATTTAGAAGCTCAAGAGAAGGAAAGTCTATCATATTTCATAACACAATTTCACTTCTTGTGTTTTCTTTTCCTTCCTGATGTTACAAGTTCGTTCTTTTGTTTCCCTTCTATTTAGAGAACTTCATTTAGCCATTCTTTTAGGTTAGGTACATTTAATATATTCTTAGCTCTTTTTAAAAAGTAGAGAACAGGGTCCCCCTCTGTTGCCTAGGCTGGTCTTGAACTCCTAGGCTTGAGTGATCCTCCTGCCTTAGCCTCCTGAAGTGTTGGGATTACAGACATGAGTCACTGTGCCCGGCTTATTCTTAGCTTTGATTTATCTGAGAATGTATTGTTTCCCCTTCTCATTCCTAAAGAATATTTCCCCTTGTATAGAATTCTGGGTTGACAGCTGTTTTCATTCAGTATTAGGAAAATATTGTGTCACTTATTCCTGGCATCCTGGTTTCTGATAAGAAGCTTGCTGTCATTCCAGTTTTCCTCTAGAAGTAGGGTGTCATTTTTCTCTGGCTGCTTTTAAGATTTTTTCTTTGCTTTTTGTTTTTCATAAATTTAATAATTATATGTTGGTGTAGATTTCTTTGTGTTTTCCTGTTCGGGATTCAATCGGCTTTTCAAATCTGTAGGGTTATATCTCTTTCCAAATTTGGAAAGTTTTCAGCCATTCTCTTTTTGAGTACTTTTTTTCAGCCTGCCCCTTTCTTTTCTCCTTCTGAGTCTTTGATTACTTGAATGCCCCATCTTTTGCTGTAATACCATATGCCCCTAGTGCTCTATTTTATTCATTTCCTCAGTCTTTTTTCTTTCATTCGGATTAAATAATTTTAGATAGAATAATAATAATTCTATCTAAAAACGCTGATGGTTTTCCTCTGTCCCTTCGATTTTACTGTTGAGCCTAGCCACCAAGCTTCATATTTTAGTTTTTACATTTTTCAGCTCTAAAACCTTTGTTTAGTTCTGTCTTCTAATTTTTTGCTGTGACTTTACCATTCCTTACTGAGATTTATTTGTTTCAAGCATGTTCACAATTGATTGTTGAAGCATTTTTCTGATGTTCCTTTAAAATCTTTGCCATAATTGTAACATCTTTGTCATCTTGGTGTTGTAATCTGTTGATTAGGTTTTTATCCCTCACTTTTTTTAAATCTTATTTTTAGTGTGATGAGTGATTTTTGATACTTTTGATATTATGAGACTTGGGATTATATTTAAACTTTGTTTTCAGCTGGTTTCCTTTGACCAGCTGAAAGTGTAGGAGAGAAGGGAGTGCTGCTTTACTACTTTCTGGTGGCCTCTATTAATACCCCAGGAAGGGTCTCTCAGGTATTGGAGTTCTAGCTCACTATGTGGCTTCCACTAACACTGTGGCCAGGGTGGCCTCATTATCACTGGACAATGGCATAAGCCCTAACTCTCTACTTGTCTTCCTCTGATTTCACTATAGCAGGGAGGTAATGGTAGTGGTGTTGGAAGCAGCATCGGGGAGGGGAGAGGTTATTACTGCTAGGTGTGGAATGTCCAGACTTTCCATGTGGTTTCCACTGACACCATGAGGTGGAAGAGGGTCTGGGACTACCCTGTGGGGATGAAAATTCCCAGCTGTCTGCTCTGTCTTCTCTGATACCAACCCAGCAGGAGGTTGGGATGACTTGATCCATCCTGGCAAAGATGGAGCTCGGGACTCCCCATTCAAACTTATGCTGGTGTGGGTGGGGCCAATTTTTCCTTGTTGTTTTGCTAGTGCATAGGGTTTATTGTTAAAGTTTTCTGTTTTGCTGTGCTGTCCCTTTCCTGGTCCTTTGGCTAAGGAGCAGGCTTCTGTGGTCTCTTTTGGTCTGTGACCATTGGCTTTTATGGATTGCTGGCTTCTTTATTTCCAAGTCTGGAATATACGATGGGGAAAGAAAATCTGTAGAACTCACCTCTGTATCCTCCCTTGGAATCTGAGGTTCCCTAGCCAGTCTGCCTTCTTCTCTACACTGTTCAGAGTCTTCTCATCTTTCTTTTATGTGTACTGCCCAGGGATTTTAGTTGCTCTTAGTGGGAGGAGTAGAGAAAAAACGCCTATTCCATCTGACTCAAAGATAAAATTCTATGTATCACTTTTGAAATAATACATCATAAGACAATGGAATATATTTTTGGAAAAGGTTTTCTTGATAATAGTTGGTAAATATGGCTTCTATATTTATTGCAATTTTCTTATCTGTCTTCTAGTCAGTGAGCTGTATGTGTGTGTACACAAGCTCTTTCCTTAAAGAAAACTAGAATGTCAATTTAAAAAAAGAACTTGCTATTGATTTGATTCAGAAATAAAAATGCATAATGCAGCAGTAAGGAGAACATTATCCCTGTCTTGTAATCTGTGGCATTTCCATTAAGAAGCATGTGCTTACTAAAAGCCTGCAGCTGTTAGTGTATTAATGGAAATAAGATGGAGGGCCCAAGAAGTCAGCCAGGAAATTAATAGGAACATGTCCTGGTAGCTGCCTTGATCAGCCAAGAATGAGGAATATAGAAAAAACGTCTTTAATTTCCGTACTACTTTTTCTTTGCCACCTCTCCCAGAGGCCCTGGACTCTTGGCTTAACTATCCTAAATAGTCTTGTGTGGCTGGCTTAATTAATCTTCACTCTGCTTTCTGGGAAATACATTTCATAATTTATGTGGGTAGATAAATAAAGTTCTTGAAGACACGTACCCAATATTAATCAAACTAAGACTTGTCTTCTTCTCAAAGTACTAGAGAGTCTTTAATTTTATAAAGTTATGCATTGGTTTGGGGGTGTGCTCTGTTTAAGAATTCCCTGTTAATGGGACAGAAGGGAAGACAGCTACCTCATACCTACTCTTATGGGCAACTACCATTTTACCATTTTATTAGTATCTGTGCCATGAAAGCACGATTTCAATCAAAATGATAACTAATGAGGTATTTTTAAGGCTGTCACATTTGGTACTTACTTCACTCGATGACTAATCTAACTATTTAAGCTGAATTAAGATGACTAAGTAGCCAATCCTAACAACAAAGAACTCAAAATAGAGGAGCTAGATGTAGTGAGCTGATTCTGAGCAGATGTTCCTGATGGCTTGATTTAAAAATCCTTGTTGCACTTAATTGTACATCTTCTTTTCATGTTATTTCAGTGTTTTTATTTTATTGAAAGTAATCTATCATTCATATTTTGATCAGTTGGATTGACAGCTTAAATCCTCAGCAATGTATGGACACCTCTTAATTATGGTAAAAGACCTACAGAGCTAAAAATGTTGAATACCAGATGGACACTGAATTCATAAATTAGTTATCATTCATTATCTACCCAAATATATTTTTAAGAAGAAAGCTTTAATTCTTCAGTAGTCTATCTTTCTTTCATTGCTTAGGAGACTTACTAACAAATGTTTGTGTGTATGTATGTGTGTCTCACGAGATCTGATGGTTTTATAAATGGGAGTTCCCCTGCACAAGCTCTCTTGCCTGCTGATATGTAAGATGTGACTTTGCACCTTATTCGCCCTTAGCCATGGCTGTGAGGTCTCCCCAGCCATGTGAGATCGTGAGTCAATTAAACCTCTTTCCTTTGTAAACTACCCAGTCTCAAGCATGTCTTTATTAGCAGCATGGAACAGATGAATACAGAGCACAATAAAGAGAATTAGCCATGTGAGAAGCAGTTTGAATTTCAAGCATTGGCTTTGTAATCTGAGTAGGCTTTTGAGTTGAAGTTTGTATTTGAGCTTTTTTTTTTTTTAAACTTAAATTCATGTGATGGTGCTGTGTTGCCTGATCATCACTCCTAAACTTCACTTTCAGATGACTACTTATCTCTTTGTGGTGTTTCAACCAGGGCCTCCAAAGTGAATTTTGTGTGACATGGCCTATATTTTAAGTACACATTCTAGATCACCAACTACTGTGCACATATATCCATCTGCTTTGTGATTCAGTAATAACCTTAGCCTGCTTAAATGATGGCATATACAAATTTTACATTTCTAGAGTTTTAGTCAATATTGTTAATATATATTTTAATAAGATATGTGATCTAAACTTTTAGTCACACTAAAAATTTTGGTCATAATGAGCAGGAGTCCTCAACTTCTGTGGCAAATACTAGCCCCTATTATATAGACACTGAAAATTATAATATACATTTACATGATTTATCATGAATATTATAGATTTTTCAATAATTCTTATCAGCTTCATCAGATGTTGTACTTATGTATTTAATACCTTTTGATCACGCAGACTGAAATGAGATTACCATTTTCTTTCTAGATCTAAAAATAAAATGGAAAAAGATAAATGTTGTCATTTTTATAAAAAGTGCACAAAATGGGGGATATAATTGCAGAATAAATAATTCCTACAAATCAAGAATAAAATAGGTGCAACCTAATGGAAAATGGGCAAAAGACTGGAATAGGTACTTTACAAGAGAAGATATCTAAATGGTATAATAGCATGAAAGATGCTCAGTTTAACTGGTTGTCAGGGAAATTTAAAACTACATTGAGAATACCACACACCAGAAAAAAATAAAAAAAAAAAAGATTTAAGATGCTAACTGCTGTTAGAAATGGAAAGCAACCAGAACCCTTCACTGCTGGCAGCAGTAAATAGTTCAGAACTCTAGCTGGTAGTATCTACTAACACTGAACATATCCATGTCCTAAGACCCAGGATTTCTAGTCCTAAGTATGTACTTGGCAAAATATAGTTACATATCATCACCAGAAGGTGTGCAAGCCTGTTTTGTAATAATCCCAAACTGGGAAATACCCACATATGCATCAGCAGTTGAATGAGTAAGTAGTAATGTATCCACACAATGGAATAGTTTGCAGCAAAGAGAATCAACAAACTACAACTGAATGCTACAATGTGGATGACTCTCAGAAAGTGGAGCAAAATAAGCAATTAAGTAACTCATATCTTATGATTCCATTTATATGAAGTTCATGAATAAGCAAAAACTATGATGTTTGAAGTCAGGATGGTGGTTACTCTATCTTGAAAGAAGTGACTAGAAGGAGACATAAGGTGCTTCTGGAGAACCAGTCATGTTTTATTTATTGATCTGGGGCTAGTTATACAGGAGTATTCATGTTGGCCAATTCATTGTCGTATAAATTTATTATCTGTTCACTTTTAAAGCTGTTATTTTAATAAAGGCTTAAAAGTTTTCATCCCATACACTGGCAATAACTTTAAATAAAGTGGATTGGGCCCCAGGAGGAGTCAGTGCCTGGTTATTTCTCTAGGCTGCTAGTTTCTGATCGTGATCTTGACATGTTGAGTTCCCACTGCGCACGAGGAAGGTGAAGACTTTGGGATTCTCTGTTTGCTAATATTATCCATTGACCTTACAAAATATTAGTGATGATTTGGAACCAAAACATTTGATTCTTGAAGATACAACATATTAAATGCTTAGGATTAAAAACAAACTTTTGTAAAACAGCAGTTGGTATCATTGTGGTATAGTGGAAGAAACCCTGAATGAGAGAAGACAGTGGACCCATGTTGTAGCTACTTTTTGTTCTCCTCCAGCTTGATGAATGGGGGCAAGTTTGATCCTCAATTCCTTCTCTCTAGGATTAATATGTTACCTGCCTGAAGGGAAAGGAATGAACTCTTTTTCTCTCTTGGGTCTTTTCTGAAATCTGAGATCTACCCTCTCAATTGGTGTTGGGGAAGCTCTTAAAGGAAGTGATGACACTTTTTCATACCATCACTAATTTCCAACCTTTTGTTCTGTGGACATGTTCAGTTATAAATATGGCCCAAACACAATAATAAATAGTTGGCATATAGCTAATTATCATCTTAATGCTGTTGATCATAAGGGTATCTCACCTTATCTTCACTCCCAAATTGATTTCTTGGTTTTCTTAGGATTCGTTGTTCTGCTGCAAGGATGCTTTTTAGGAAATGTTCCATATTGGTGAAGAGCAGAAGATCTTTGTTTTTCTTAACATACTGTAGGGAATGTGGAGGAGTTAACACCCTTGTTACCATTTATTTTAAGTACCCTTGGGTCTTCTTAGCCACAATGTGGACCTGAGAGTACAAAGTACAATTTTTCTTTTAAAATAAAGTGAGATCTCTTCATAGATGGTGGTTGTTGGAGGACTAACATTCCTGTTCCACAACTGTTACTATATCTTAGGCAAGTTTCTTTTTTAAACACTTCTAGGCCTCAGTTTCCTCATCTATAAGTTAGAAATAAAAGTGGCTTTCACCTTATAAGAGCATGAGAAGATTAAATGAGAAGATGAAATGCATGTAAAACTCTCAATCATAACACGGTGTGTGGCACATGGCAAACATGTAATGTTTGCTATTATCTGTCTTATAGTTAGCTCAGATAGATTGTGACTTCAGTATGTTGCCTCAAGGTCCATATAAATCTATTCATTATTACAGTAAATACATCTCAAGCCTACTGTGAGCCTGGCATATGGTCTACATTGGGCAATGGAACCAACACCTCTGCCCTCATGGAGCTTACATTCTAGCTGAGGAAGGAAAGTAATAACAAGCATAAGTAACTTACATAGTGTGTTAGGAAGGAATATAGGAAAAATGAGTAGAGTAAGAGAAACCTGCCAAGTAGGGGGAAAAGAGAGTTGCCAATTAAGATTGGATAGTCAGGGTAGGCCTCATTGAGAAGGTGAACAAAGATAAGAAGGAGGTGAGGGAGTTGGGGGTAGATCAGGGTTGGCATGAGTAACTCTTTGCTCTGGGAGCTGTCCCATGCATTGTAGGCTGTTTAGCAGTATCCCTGGCCTCTACCCACTAGTTGTCAGTGGCAACCCCCTCCCCTGAGTCATGACAATCAGAAACATCTCCAGGTATTGCCAAATATCCCATAGGGGACAAAAATTGCTCCTTACTGAAAAGCACTGCCCTAGGAAAAAGAGTATTTCTGGCAAAGGGAACTCTTAGGAGTGTCTCCAGTGTGCTTGAACAGTGAGAAGGAAAGTGTGGTTGGAGTTGCGTTAATAGTTAAAATGCTGAAATATATATATTTTTTAAAGTGCTTTATTGTATTTTTTGAGATAGGATCTCACTCTGCTGCCCACGCTAGAGTGCAGTAGTATATCATAGCTCACTTCAGCCTCAGCTTCAAACTCCTGGGGTGAAGGGATCCTTCTGCCTCAGCTTCCTGAGCAGCTGGGACTACAGGTATGTGCCGCCATGCCCAGGTAATTTATTTTTATTTTGTAGAGATGGGGTGTCATTGTGTTGCCCAGGCTGTTCTTGAACTCCTGGGCTCAAGTGATCTTTCCACCTCAGCCTCCCAAAGTGCAGGGATTACAGGTGTGAGCCACTGCACCTGGCAAAAGTGCTTTGACAAGGTATTAAGAATATCATCATCAGCCTGGCATTGTGGCTTACACCTGTAGTCCCAGCACTTTGGGAGGCTGAGGTGGGTGGATCACAAGGTCAGGAGTTCAAGACCAGCCTGGCCAAGATAGCGAAACCCCATCTCTACTGAAAACACAAAAATTAGCCAGGCATGGTGGCGGGTGCCTATAATCCCAGCTACTTGGGAGGCTGAGGCAGGAGAATGGCTTGAACCTGGGAGGTGGATGTTGCAGTGAGCTGAGATTGTGCCACTGCACTCCAGTCTGGGCAACAGAGAGAGATGCTATCTCAAAAAAAAAAAAAAAATCATTATCAGGCTTGCACAGAAAACAGCACACTGTAAGTTTGGGTAAACATGCTGCCACTTGGGCATCTAAAGTTAGAATGAGTTTTACAGATGGAATTCTGCTTAATTATTCATACTATGTTAATGAGACACTTAAGTTAACCCACATTTGTATTCCTTGTGACTCAGTCATGTAACTACTGTCTGCCCTGTAGAATAGGATTTAAAAAATACTGTCATGAGGCCAGGTGCCATGGCTCATGCCTGTAATCCCAGCACTTTGGGATTGCTGCGGCAGGTGGATTGCTTGAGCCCGAGTTTGAGACCAGCCTGGGCAACCTGACGAACCCCTGTCCCTACAAAAAAAATATGAACGTTTGCCAGGTATGGTAGTATGCACCTGTTTGGAAGGCTGAGGTGGGAGGATCACTTAAGCCCAGCAGGTCAAGGCTGCAGTGAGTTGTAATGTCACCACTGCACTCCAGCCTGGGCAGCAGAGCGAGACCTTGTTTCAAAACAAATAAAAAATATTGTCATATGTGACTTGAGAAGCAGGCTGAATGTCAAGGCAGCGTACCATGTGGGAGGTCAGAAATATCAGAATACACTGAGGCATTTACTCTGTGAAGCAGTCCATGTTAGTCAAGGCCATGTGATAGATGGCATAAAGTTAGTTACCTCTTTTAATGATTCTGGCTCCAAGGGAGATGCATGCTTCATTTCGATGAGTTTAGACAGAAGATCTCTTTCCCTTTCAGAGATGGGCTGCTCTTCCAGCAGAATAGTGCTTATGCTTTGGTCAAGTTTATTGTCCCTGGAAACTGCTGACATTCTCAGTGTGTTAGAGAATGCTTCCGTGAAATAGGCCTTCAGGCCCTTGGTAAAGGGAAGAAAAGGTGAGGGGGACAGATTAGTAGGACTTCTAGACAATTGCTATTAAAGCTTTAAAATAATACATGAAAGGAAAACGGGGCTTGAGATTTCTCATCTTCACTTGCCCTCCCCGTGGGTTATCATTGTCTTTAGCAGTTTTGGTGTGGTTTATGTGTGGACAGTTAAACAGCCACAGAAAGCTGAGATGCTGTGCTTGTAGGAAAACCACTTCTGTGAAGCAGTGGTACGTGCATTTTGTCATATGCTGCCATGGGAAATCTGATTAGGAAAATCCTCTTCCTGGCCAGGCAGGAGGAACCAAAGGCCACAGTGGAACTCAAGTAGATTTGAAATGTTGCAAAGCCTAAAGCATTTATTGTCCTGGGGATCAGGGTCTGAGTCACAGAGAAAGAGAAGCAAAATGCACTGTATATGTAATAAATACCTTGTAAAATGACCCCAAAAAGGCAGGGTTGGAGTCCCTGTGGGGTTCCCCAGCAGTGATGTGGGCCAGGCAGCGGATCAGCAGCAGAACAAAGCTTCCCACAGAGGCCAGGCACTCTCTCCCAATGAACAGTGTGTTCTCTGCACTCTGAGAGGAGAAAACACTCAAGCACAGAGATGTCTGCCTCTGGTAACATTTCCACTGCCCCTTTCTTTCTCAAGGTTTATGGCACATGGTCTAAAACAAGACTCTCTGAGCTTAATGGAAATTTACTGAAGGGAAGATTCGAATGACCAGGGAAAAACTGAGTTCAACTCTAAGTCATTTGTTCTACTGTCTCCCAAGTTTTCCTACTGCCTCCACCTTACAGAAAACAAACTTAGAAATTCAGAGTTACTCATGTATCTCTTTATCAATGCCCTTCAATCACTGTTCCTTAAGCAGTGGTTCTCACACTTTTGTGTAATGAGAATCATAAGGGGGTGATTCTGTTCTCCAGACCCATCCCTAAAATTCTGGTTCTGTGGATTCTATGCACTTCCATTTCTCCTGGGCTCCCCAAGTGGTTGGTACAGGAGGTCGAAGGACTGCAGTCTGAGAATCACTGCCTTAGGGAGCTCTCAGGCTTTCTTCATCTTCCATGCCCTTATTGTAATCAAGTTTTCAAGTCGCCTCTCTTGCCTATTGATTTAAAATAACTCCCTTTTTCATTCTCTTACGGGAAGGTAGGTTGGCATGAAAAACTTCAGGTAGTTTGGAATCAGACAATCTGAGATCTATCCTTTGACTAAGCTGTGAGTGGCAGCATAGACTCTTGGTTATAAGAATGAGTTTTTGGTGTCAAATACGCCTGGGCTCGAGTCTTAACTCTTGCTAACTCTGTGAATTTGGGGAAGTTACTTAGCCTCTCTGGGCCTCAATTTCCTAATTCCTAAAACAAAGATACCAAAAGTACCCCGTAGTGTTGTGAATTATAAATGAGACCATGCCTGTAAAGCACCTGGCGGAGTTCTTGGCACACGGCACTTGCACCACAACCTGAGTTTGTTTACCCATCCGTAAAATAGGATTAAATTCTTGTCTATTTTATAGAGTTGCTTTGAGGATCAAGTGAAATAATGTGTGGAGAGTACTATATGTGAGTAGTTTCTGGTTTTATTAAATCCCCCGACAACCTACTAGTCAAGCGTAAATCTTTTTCTAATCCTCCAGCATCGATGAGCAGTTTCTCCTCTCAGAATTGTTTAGCAATAGACTGTCATTAGTGTCATCAGGTCTATATAGACCTGCTTAGAGTTGCCAGCAAGGCACTTCCAATCTACATATCTGAAGAACTGCCAGGACAGGAACAATTTAGATCCTTTTCTGTAGAAAGATGCTGATTGTGCAGGATTTCCTCAAGCTGCAACCACAACTCTTACGGGAAATACCAGCCTGGAACCCCTGGCTTTGATAACGACAGAGATCTATTAATGGGCACCAAACTATTATGCTTCTCTGGGCACAAGCCAGAACATGTTCATTTTACTGATTAGGGAGAGCTCTTACACTGTGACATTTATTATGCCTTAGCTAAATGACTTATTTCCAGGAGGAAATAAAATACGTCAGGATTTTAGGAAAAAATGATAAAATTTGTTCTTTTTGCTTTTGTTTATCTTTACTGGACTCCAGAATTTTATAACCCACATCTGGGAATGAATTTGCAGCACCTGATAGAAGAAGGCATCTTGGAAGGCACTGCCTTGGGCTTCCATGGCAGGAAGATGAGAAGCAATCTTCAGGGTGATTTCTGGAGCCTGAAAAGAATAAAAAACAGAAAACAAAACCCATTCTTTTGCTAAAAAATTCTCATGTATCTCAGCTACATAGCGTCAACCAAACTGGTGAGAAGTAAATGCATTGTGGCATTAATTTAAATTGCAACAGGGTAAGTAGGTTCAGTATACAGGAAAACAGAAAGAGTATTTAACTGTACATTTAAATGTATGCTAAATATGACAATTTATTACTTTTCTAAATAGAGATTGACTAGACTAGAGGGCTTTTCAGCCATAATGCCTGGATTTTGACCTTGGCTCTGCCTTTTTGGCTGTGTGATCTTTGGGAAGTTTATTCGACCATGGTGTCTCTTCTGCTCAATTTTAAAATAGGAAAAATAGTATCTGTGTCGTAGGGTTTTTGTGAGGATTATATGAATCAGTGTAAATTATTAGAATATTTTCTGGCATGTAGAAAGTGACTAATTCATTCTATCTGTGATTAATATCATTCGAGAGATTAGACTTTAGATTGGTAAAATAACTCCTATGAATCCCTTTAAAGGAGAGACTAGAAAGTTTGCTGTTCTAGATGCTTATTCCTAGGGAATATCTGCCATCTTAAAGGCTTCTTCTTGACTACCCTGGCCTTCCAGGCTCCATGAGTGCTCTACGGAGAGGCAGAAACAAAACTTACATGAAGCTGGGGGATGAGGAGGTGCAGGATGGAGAGGCCATACTGGTAAACCACAAACTCCCTGGCAGAAAGGCCAATGGGTTGCACAGTTATCAGCTCTTCCTTTTGCACTGTTTGTGGTTGTAGAAGATACTGTAAAGAGCTCTTTGGGTCTACAGAGATCAGGAAAAACCAGTAATAATTTTACTAATTTTTCTGTATAATAGTGATATGTTAACAATACAACACAATTTAGGAAAAGGTTTTATTACAACCATCCATCCATCCATCCATCCATCCATCCATCCCCCTCCTGTGGTGTATATGCATCATGCTACAGGCTCTTCTGTCCATCTTTATGGAAAAAGTGATAGAGTTTCAGTCATTAGGAACAGAGGGGCCAGGACAGAATGAGGGTCCAGAGAAGATGACAGCAGATTTTCTTCTTCTATTTCCTTGATTTGCTTGGAGCATTAAATGTAATGTACTCAGAACAGTGTCTAGTATATAGTAAGCATTCAGCAAATGTTAACTATAGTTAAGAATGGAACAGTAAAGAATGGATTGATAGCAAGGTTTCGGGACGACTGCTGAGGTAGCAGTCGGACCTGTGTCCTGGCCCAGGTTCTGTAAGACTCCAAGAAAGTCACTGAATTTCTTTGAACATTAGTTCTCATCTAATCAAAAGTAATTAATAATCTTCTATCTTCTAGACTACAAGATGTAAACAAGACAATGTATATAAAATTACTCTCAAAATTATAAGGTCAGTATAATGGCAAGACGAAGAAAATTGAAGTGGGGATGGGAACCCTTAAAGGACAGCCCACCTCTCTGCCATTCCCTTCTTAGTTTCACCCAAAGGAAGGAGGAATTAATAATAAGATTGGTCAAGTTCTGGAGTCAGTAAGCTTTTTTTCTGTAAAGGGCCAGATAGTAAATATTTTAGGCTTTGTTAGCCAAGAGCCAAAATTAGGGCTCAAAGTTAGTGTTCCCCAACCTTACGGTAGAAGCATGGCCTCATTCTCCTACAAAGCCTTCTCTTGCTTCTCTGATCCAGAAAAGCAAGTGATCTGCCCTCCTGGGAACTCACCAAAATGTGTTACCTGCATCTTGTTTTGGCGCTGCCTTTATAGTGTTGAACAAGTTTTCATCTGAGGAAGCAAGTGCAGAGCGCAGGGTCTGGGGAAAGACTCTTTGGGATTGAATCCCAGCTGAACTAACTCACTAGCAGTATGATCTTTGAATACTCAGTTGACCCATCCAGGAGCTTCAGTTTCCTCATCTGTAAGATGAGTAATAGAACCTACATTTCTAGGTTGTTGTAAAAAGTAAATGAGCTAATATATCTAAAGAGTTAGAATAGTATATGGCATATTATAAAGCAATCCATAAAATTTTTATTCTTTTATCATTTTTTCTCTAATCGTTTTAAAATATAAAATCTTTCTTAGCTTGTGGGCCATGCAAAAACGGGTAGCAGGCTGGAGATGGCCTGGGGGCCATAGTCTGCACTTCCCTGCTCAAGTTCAGGGGTGTTCATGCCTCTGTGCTTACCTGGAGCCTGCACTGTGATCTACTGACAGGGACACATCCATTTTGTTACTTCTGTTCCATTTGGGAGGTGTGTCAGTTGAAACAGACCTGGCTCTTCAGGTTAGGCAAGCCACATTCTCTCTTGACTTCCAATTCCAAGGAGTGGCACTGATAAAGTGATTTGGGGTCCCTTTGGGGAGCAAGGTCTCGTCTTTGTTCATTTCCTCTGTTTCTGTCCCTTTTCATTTTCTCCCTTTCCTGCCTTATACCTTTCCATTAGCCCCTTCTAACATGTGGCTGGCTGGTATGGGGTGAAGTCCCAAGATTTAGATTCAGTGTTTGATGGGGAAGGCAGAGGTCTTTGGAAATTCCCTTTTGGAAATTGGCCTAGTTATAATTATAGGATGACTTTGATTGTTGTTTGTTGTTCTTTATATGGGAAAATCACTTGGGGAACTTTAGTGTGAGGATAGAGAGAAAGAGATGTGAGAGAAAGAGATGTTTGGCAAGGCAGGATTCTAACATTCCTAGACCCCAGGGGTTACACCATTACATACCTTCAGTGCTCCCATGATAATTCCAAACAGGGCCTACAAGGGAAAAGGAGGTTACCTGGTTTGTGATACACTTGTTTTTGCAGTTCAGTGTCTTCCTTGTGGACTTGGGACCAGATGTCTGTTTTCTTCAGGATGGAGAAGAATGGTGAAGCCCAGATGAAGTTAGCTTTATCTGTATCTGAACAGAGGGGAATACAATGGTTATTGGGGTGAGGGCCTAGGAATGTGGTCAAAGCCAAAAGGGGCCAGATGCAACATTAGGTATGACAGGCAGCCTCTAAGATGGCCCCAGCGACCCCCTAATGTGTATCCATGCCCTCGTGTAATTCCTTCCCCTTGCATGTGGATTGGATCTAATGGTTCAGTTGAATTGATAGGACATGGCAAAAGTGATGGGTTGTCATTTCTGAGATTAAGAGTCAAAAAGATGGTGGGGATGGGTGTGGTGGCTCACACCTGTAATCCCAGCACTTTGGGAGGCCAAGGTGGGCGGATCACTTGAGGTCAGGAGTTTGAGACCAGCCTGGCCAACATGGCGAAACGCTGTCTCTACTAAAAATACAAAAAAATTAGCTGGGCATGGTGGCATGCACCTGTAATCCCAGCTACTCGAGGGGCTGAGACAGGAGAATTGCTTGAACCCAGGGGGCGGAGGTGGCAGTGAGCAGAGATTGCACCACTGCACTCCGGCCTCAGTGACAGAGAGAGACTCTGTTTCAAAAAAGGACTTTGGCTTCTACTTTGCTTGTCCTCTCTCACTCTCTGGCCTGCTTGCTCTGAGAGAAGTCAGCTGCCATGTTGTGAGCTGCCCACAAAGATCTTGTGGCAGGAGTTGTTGTCTCTGGCCAACAGCCAACGAGGACTTGAGGTCTACCAATAGCCATGAGAGTGAGCTTGGAAGTGAATCCTCCATCCTCCAGCAGTCAAGCCTTGAGATGACTGCAGTCCTGGCCTACTTGTAGCTTGTGGAGACCCTGGGCCAGACACGTCCAGCTAAGCTGCATCCAGATCTTTAGCCCAAAGAAACTGTGAGAAAATAAATGTCATTTTAAGCCATCAGATTTTGGGGTCATTTCTTACATGGCGATCAATAACTAATGCATTGGGTTCCTCGAATGTTTTTCCTAAAGAACCTACTGGGGACACACTCCTATGGTGACGGGAATTTTAAGTGTAGCATTAGGACTTATTGAAACATGGCCAGGATTGGCAGCAGAAGGCAACGCTGGAATAGGGACCAGCCTGACCTGTTCCTGGCCTCTGATCCTCCAGCCCTTGAGCTCCGACTAGTGCTGCAGTGAGTTGCTTCAGGAAAGGGATCAACATGGGACAGGCAGCGGCCCGGTTCCTGACAGAAGTTGTGACTGCTCCATAGAATATGTCTCCAGGGTAATTCTCCAAACACACAGGGGTTCCTGAGGCAATCACCTAGGATGAAGTAGTCAGCACTGAGTTCCGTGTTTGGTCCCCACCTGTCCCACGTGGTTGCCTTGGGAGTCTCTTTCTGAGGCCCCGTGTCAAAGATGGAAATACAGATTCCTCGGTCAAATCCAGTCCAGGGATCAGCACCTGGGTATGCAGGAGCTGGAGGCGGCTCCATTCCCATTGGTCCTGTAGCTGACCCAGGGCCCTAGCCAGGAAGTTCTGTCTCTCCCTTACCACCCCCTGGAACTCATCAGAGAGACGATGAACCACCTGGAACACAGGGAGCGTAATGGCCAAGTTAAGATGGGCCTTCTTTCCCTTTCTTCCTCCTCTCCTCCCAGCACCTCCATGGTTCCTTGAGCCCACCTACCCCTGAATATTACATTGCGCTGGAGAGCCACATCTGATGACATGGGAGGATATGCTCATCACATGCGGGTCTCCCGTCAGCCTCAGAGCCTCACCTTCCTGGGGCGGTTCCAGACCTGTGGACTCTGATTCCTGCTTTGCTGCAGCCACATCTCCTCCTCCTGGCCCTGCAGCCGGCCAGCTGCTTGCCTGAGCTTTTCTGCTGCCTGCCCTAAACTCTGCAGGACCTTCTGCACACCCAGCACCACCTGCACTTCCTGTTCCCACTCTTCTCTGTCTGCTGCAAATGGCAGAGAAAAGGGGTAGGGAGGTGAAGAAAAGACAATAGATTATCGGAGTAAGGGGAACCTGCCAGGAGAGCCGAGCACATTCAGAGGGCAGGAGGGGCTCCCCACGGGGCAGCTATCGGTGGTGACGCCACTCCCCGGAGATTTCTGCTGTGGGGATCTGAGCCTAGGAGGTGCTTTCCCACCTTGAGAGAGCAGGCCCCACTCTGGGCTGCTGTGTGTGCTCAGAGTCCTGGCTCTTCTCTCCATCTCCTGCAGGCAGTGGGACTCCAGGGCCTGGCAGGCCTCCTCAGCAGCCCTTAGCTATGTAGGACAGAAGGGACAAAGAAATGGGCCCTGGAGGGGAAGGCAGGAGCTCTGGGTGGGGCTCATGGTGGCTCCTCCTCCCCATCTCTGTCCTGCTTAGATACTTGGGGGTGACTGAAATCTTGCGCCTGGGGCTGGGGAATCTTGGGACTGTGTCTTCTCTAAGATGGATTTCATTCCTGTGGTTGGGGGAGAGAAGGACTCCAAACTTTCAAAGAGAAAACTGTGCAGTCTTGGCAGATGGGTAGGTGGGGACGGTGAGGTGGTGCCTCTGTGTCTCACCTGCTGCTCCATGCCATTGCCTGCAGTGAAGTGGAGCTCCTGGCTCAGGTGCCCCAGGTGATCCAGTAGCAGCTCCTCCTCCTGTTCCTGGTGGTGCCAGTACTGCTCCCGGGCCCTCAGCTCCCGCTCCAGGACATCCAGCTACAAAGTCCAGCCTGTTTAGGGCTTACTGGCATTTTCTGCTCATGATCCCACGTGGTCTGACTATAGATCCCCAAAGCTTCACAAGATAATAGCCCTCCCTGACCTCGGGCATCCACGACTAAACTTGGTGAGGTGATCAACTTGGTTTTTTTTTTATTTTTATGTTTTGAGATGGAGTTTCGTGCTGTTGCCCAGGCTGGAGGGCCACGGCGTGGTCTCGGCTCACTGCAACCTCCGCCTCCCAGGCTCAAGCAATTCTCCCCTCCTGAGTAGCTGGGATTACAGGTGCCCACTACCACATTGGCTAATTATTTTGTATTTTTAGTGGAGACGGGGTTTCACCATGTTGGCCAGACTGGTCTCGACCTCCTGATCTCAGGTGATCCTCCCACCTTGGTCTCCCAATGACTTGGTTTCAGCTAGAAAAATGACTGCATATTTTCTTCAAGCTCCCTGGTTCCTCCCTCCCTCCTGGTGACACCTGCTGTCTCCAGAGTCCCCAGTGCCTCCTGCCCCCACCCATCTCTTGGGAAGTCCAGAGGAGATGGGCAGGTGGCGGGAGGAAATTGTTCTCACCCCCCTCATACAGTGAAGACACACTGACCTGTGAAACAGTGGTGTCATTTCTTGGCTGGTAACAAGAACCTTTTATTTATTGCATACCTTTTACCATAGTTTCTGAAACTTATCTAGACTGAGAGTGTATGGGGGGCTCTAAATCATTTTCATTTTGGTGGAGATCTGCCAACTGCTGAATTACTGCAATAACCTCCTGACGGGGCTTCCTGTGCTAGTCTGGCCCCACTCCCATCCATCCTCCGCACAGCTGCCAGGGAGAGCTTTCTAGAATGCTGACTGTACATACACATACATAAACATAAAAATAAATGGAGGAGGTGTGCCAACTTGTGAAGTGGCTGGATTTGGCGGGAGAGACGGGGGGAGAGGGAAGGAGTGACTGGTTGGGATGCCGTGGGGGTGTTGACCGTGGGTGGAGGGAGAGGAATGGGCAGGGAAGCTTTTGCTTTTTCATTGACATACTTAAAAAATGTCTGAGTAACGTATTTTTTGTATTGTTTCATATTTTCCAAATTTTAAAGTCTTACATTTATATTCGATTATATCCCACGTCGAGAACCCTTCAGCAGCTCCCTGTGGCTTTCATGATGGAAGACACATTTCTCATACTTGCTGTCTTTGCATCTGCTTTCCCTGAGGCTGGAGCGACTTTCTCGGCTGTCTCTCTGCTGCCTGTGTTACCTCATTAGGGAAGCCTTGAGCTCTCCTCTGTGTGTTGAGATGCCCTCCCCCGAGCTCTCCTAACACCCTTGTGAACCACCACTGTGGTTAAGGCCCACGGCCAGCCAGTTCCCTGGGAGCCCTATCTAGTTGTCCTTGTATCTCAATGCCTAACGTGTCGCCTGGAACACAGCTCTCAGTATGTAGTTGCTGAGTGAATAATGAATGAACAAATGAATTCAATACCCGTCCCCCTACATACCAGACCAGGGTCTCTCACTCCTCGAGGTAAGGACTCCAGCACCTGGACAATGGGCACCACCACTCTGGAAGAGGGATCCCTTTGAGCTCCAATGACGGGACCAGGATCCCCAGTCAAGGGGTCTATGGCTTGAGCCCTGATTGAAGTTGGGGTAAGACCTGTGGAAGCCAAGCCCACCACTGGTTTAGAAACTAGAGCTGGGGAAGGAAGGAAGGGTAGTCATAGGAAGAAAGATGCATGGCAAAAAGGAAGCCAGAAGAGCCCTTGACCTCCTTTGGCCCTTCAAGGGGCTCTGAGCTGGGTTATAGGGCTCCTGGTGGCCACAGCCCTGGGGTGCATGGGTGGTGAGTTTCCGAAGTGCTGGTCTTTGAAAAGACCCAATTTTCTAGAGGAGGCATACATGATTTATGGTCCTAGGGTTTTGGAATTTCTGGACACCTTTAATTTTGGGTCTCAGCAGCCCTAGCAGAAGATCAGAATGACCCCTTCCCTTGGCACCTGGGTACCCCCTCCTGAGCTTTACGGGGGGTGGGGTTTCTCTTCCTGAGCTCTCAGAGGTCCCAAGTCCTCTTTTACCTTTGCTGTGGGCATCTTCCATTGAGCCTGCCAGGGGTGTGGCATCACCCGAATTCTCAGCATGCTCCATGCCCAGGATGGGCACCATGAGCCCCGAGCCCTCAGGATCTGGGATCTCCATTCCATACAGGGCTGGGACCCACAGCTCTGTCCTGGGATAGCACATCATTCCTAGTACCAGGGGGAGTGGGAGTGAAGAGGAGGAGGTGAGGGTTTAGCATCACCCCTGAAGTCTTTCCAGGTTCAAAGTACTACATCCCTGACCAGAGGGGGTTCCCTGAAAACACTGCATTGGTTTCCTTTGGGCCCAACTTAGCATTCTGAATTCAGAAGGGAAGAAAGGACAATGTCCCAATGGCCTGTTTTGGAAGAAGCAAGTGGGAATTGAGTGGCATCAGTCCTTTTGAGAAGCTGAGAACAACTTCTCAAAGAAGGGGGTGCTTGTATTCTTGAGCACCTGCCATTCATCAGAATCTGAACTCAGAACTCCACAGAAGTTGTATTTCACTCAGTCCTACAACTCAAGCTATAAGTATGCACTATTTTTTTTTTTTTTTTTGAGATAGAGTCTCACCGTGTCGCCCAGACTGGAGTACAATGATGTGATCTCAGCTCGCTGCAACCTCCACCTCCCAGGTTCAAGTGATTCTCCTGCCTCAGCCTTCCAAATAGCTGGGATTACAGGCTCCCGCCACCATGCCTGGCTATTTTTAGTAGATAGATATGGAGTTTCACCATATTGATCAGGCTGGTCTCGAACTCCTGACCTCAAGCAATCCACCTGCCTCGACCTCCCAGAGTGCTGTGATTACAGTCGTAAGCCACTGCACCTGGCCAATATGCACGATTTTACTCTTCCTTTTAAAAGATGGTAAAACAGTGGCAGGGAGGGGTTAGTATTAATAACTTGCCCAAGGTCAAAGAGTTAATAAACTGTGGGGCAGGTCTTCAAACTCAAGTCAATTCTGACCCTGTTTTTTTTTTTTTTTGGGCAGAGAGTAATTTCTAGAAAGCTTGAGATAAACTCCAGGAAGATGCCACTCCTACTTCTTGCCTTTCCTTGTATCAGGGTCATGGGGAAGGTGGAGTCATGGGATGGGCTCCTTTTTTTGTGTTTATTTGTGGGAAGTGGAAGATTGCTGCAGAATGAGGTGGGCTTCGATTTTCAGGAAGTGCCACCGGCTCTATAAAGCTCCAACTTGCCATGGCTTGTTTCTTCCTGGGTTCTTCCCACATTTGCGGCTCCTTCTTCTTTTGGGCAGGACACCCCACCCTGACACAAGCCCTTCCCGACCTTGGGGTGTCAGCTTTGTTTTGCCCTCTTCTACTCCGCCTCCCCTGCTGTGTGTCTGGGGGTGGAACTGGAGTTTCTGCAGGGCTCGTCACCCTGATTCAGGGCCAGTTTTCCTGGGGGACCCTGGCTGAGGTGCAGGCAGAGCTTACCTGGCCGCAGCAGCTCTGCCCCAATGCCGGTGCTCAGAATGCCCCAGGCCTTCAGGCGGTGGCCCTCTTGCAGCATGACCTGGGACAGGTGGCCCAGCACAGTGTCCAGCTGGGGAACTGCCCTGCAGGGGCACAGGAGCGCTCGGGGATGGGAAAAGCATGTTTTGTTTTGACCAGTTCGGGAATTCTATCAGACACACTCACGCCTCCCCACTTCCTGTCTCCCTAAGTCTGACCCAGGTTGGCCAGGTCCACACCTTTCTGAGTTCTGCCCAGCTGGAGAGGACTTCTCTGGCCTGGAGCCTGTCCGTGCTTTCAGCAGCTGCTGAGCCTCCATCAGTGCTGAGCAGAAAGAGGCCCACTGCTCCTGCCTCTCGTGGAGGTCTTGGCGAAGGAGCTTCAGTTGGTGACAAAGGCTGGCTGCATACTCGCCTGCCAGGTGCCCCCTCCGCCTGGCCTCCTCCTCTGCCGCCCTGGCAGCTGCCTCAGCAGCCTGGGTCAGAGACAACCCTGCCTTCTCACCTGCAGGTGCTGCAGCCATCAGGGACAGCAGGCTGGGGGACACCCCGCTCATCCTGGGAACTCCAGAGTTATTCTGGACAGCCATGGCAGCCGCAGCAAAGGGGGTGAGAAATTCCCAGGGATGGTGGGAACTGTAGCTAAAAGCCTTAGTGCCAGGGAGATGGAACAGCTGACGGAGGTGGTAAGGGAGGGATCCTGGGCCTCAGCGAGGGGAGGGAGTTGTGTTTGGGCACAGAAACCGGAGAGGAAGGCATGAACCAAGCCCCCACCTGCTGCTGCTCCCTCTGCATGCTCCCCAGAAGCTGACTAGTGGAGGCTGGGAGGCAGCACCTTGCTCCCCACAGCTGCTGGAGAGAATGGGCTTCGCGCAGAAGTTTAAGGTAGAGGAGTTTGAGCTGCGAAGAGAAGGTAGATTGAGCCTGTGTGAACTCTGTTCCTGGAGCCACCCAGCCTCTCACTGTTGTGATGCAGTGTCCCCTGTAGCCAATAGCTGGAGAGACTCCGGAAACCCATCCTCCCTCCACCCCCATCCTCACCACCCCCCCAAGACACTTGGAAAGAATGCATGAAGATTGACACAGGCTAGTCCCAGCCAGCCTCAGTACACACATTCTGCTGGGGAAGCCCTGGCCCAGTTTTGATAATTGGATTTCTACTGTATTCTTTTTGCTTCTAATGCCTGTCATCTACTGGCATAAATTTGCTCACCCAGTTGGGGTACTGAGGACGAGGGATGGAGATCTAAGAAGGAACTCCAGCGGTGGCCTTAGAATATTCCCTGTCATTGACCTGAAGCCCAGGTTTCATGAGATCAGTCCTAAATTTAATCTGAAATCTGTCTTCCCTGCTCATATACTCTCCTTTATTCTGATTCCTTGAGGAGTTGATAGACTGAGGATTTCTTTGGACTTTATGTCTCATAACCAACTCTCCTGAAGAGGAGTCTGTTTCGTGTTCCTCCAGTTTGCCTGGAGCTGCCAGTTGCCTCTTCCTTGGTCTGGCTGAGTTTGGCTGTCACTGACAGAGACTGCCTGAGCAGGATTCCAAAGAAGGCCTCTGTGTTAAACCATTCCAGGTCCTCCTGCTCCTCGGCCTCCCAGCTCCCACCTGTGGGGGTCAGGGGGAAGCAGGATTATCCTCCTGAAATGCACATATGAGCTTCCCTGCAGATCTTCCACGCGTCTTTTTCCTATTGATCCTTAACAATCCAGGCAGTCTTGCTACTGAAATTGTAGTTCTTGGGTAAGGAGCATCAGTGCTGCTGAGGAACTTGTTAGAAATGCAGAATCTCAGGCCTCATCCCAGACCTACTGAAGCAGAAGAACCTCAGGAAATTCATATGCATATTAAAGTTCTAGGAGCACAGACAAATCCCAGTTCTGCTGTCTGAGGACCATACTGTGAGTAGCAAGGTTAGAAGGGGAACCCCTTGGTGTGACATACAATAAATACCTCTGGAACTTGCTCGTCTAGGTAGTGCTAGTACCAAGTACACAGGTCACTGTGTAACTTGTCCACTTTGTACACAGTTATACTATGTTTCTTTTCCAAAGTGTGTTTAGATATTTCCTTCCTCCTCTATATTACCTACTCCTGGTGCCTGTAGTGTCTGACATACAGTAGTCACTCGGTAAAGATTTTTTGAGCAAATCAGTGAATGAATGAACAGGAATTGAGCATTGAGCAATCTTGGAAGATGGAAAAAAGAAGCAGGAGCTGGCCCGTTGGATCTGGGTTACTGCTGGGATTCTAGCCCACCTGTCACTCACCGGTGCCCCCCTCAACTCTGGGGGCATCAGAGTCTTGGTGAGATCGGCCTCTCCTCATTGACATTACTCCAGTTCTTGGGGAAGTGTAGGCATCGAGGTTGTATTCTTGCTGATGTCGCCTGAAGGTAGGGTGAGGAGCAGTCTTCTGAGCCCAGCTCAGGCTGTGACACTGAATCTACAGAGTACATAATGCGGGGTGGGAAGGGAAAGGTGAGCCGAGGGCGTGGCTTCCTTCCTGAAGACTCTGAAAGGAGGCAGGTCACGCTTCAAGCAGAGCCGTAGTTAGGGAGCACCTCATCCTCTCTTGCTTCTTAATTGTTTAGGCCTCTGTCATTTTTTCCCCTCTCTGATCCGTCTCTGTCCTCCGCCCTACTGCTAGAGGACAACTAAAAGTCAGACCAGGTTTTCTCACTTGCTAAAAGTTCTCATCCCCTGCCTAGGGGATAGAGTCCAAACTTCTTAGCAGGGCCGGGAGACCATCTACAATTTAGTCTCCCTCCCAGTTCCAGCCTTATCCCTGTCCTCACACCTCAGCACCAGTCATGGGAAACCCCATTTGGTTCCCTGAGAAGGTGCCTGTGGTTTCATGCCTATATTCTTGCTGTGCTCACAATTCTCCTCATCTCTGTCCCTCCTCCCCAGTGTGTACTCCCTGCTCCCCAACTCACCATCCCTCTTGTAATGCAGGGACCATGTTATATTAAAGACTTCTCCTATTTCAAGCCTCATTCAGGGATCAACTCTTCCTGAGTCTGCCCTGACCCCTAAGGGAGAACAGTCAACTCTTGCCTTTGTGTGGCTGCGGCTCCCTGGACGAGCTTTAGCTAGCTCCATTATATTTGCTGACATGTATTTGTTTCAAGCCCTGGAGGCTTGAAACTGCACCTTTGTCACCTTTGCATCTTATTAGAATGCTTATCATAAACGGGACTGGAAGGCCCACTTATAGGGGATTGGACAGCTGGTCTTGTGTAGTGGTTAAGAAGTCACTTGTCTGGCTTTACTCACCATTATAAGCAGGCAAAGCCCCAGCAGCAGCACCATCTCCCCTAGGAGTCCTGGCCAGCCAGACCTCTTCAGGGGCCAGGGGATCCTGGCGATGCCAGTCTGGATGAGATACCTGGGAGTTGTGGAGGCAAAGGGCCCTTCCCCAAAGCACTGGCCACCCGGCGGGAGGGCACGGAGATACTGGGTGGAAAGAAGTCTGTTCAGTCTTTGTCCCACTGTCTACCAGAGACTGGCCAGGAGACAGAGTGGGACCCATGCCTGCTAACACTGACCAAATAGCTGGATGATTGTGTAAACCTGGGGGGTGGGAGGCAGAATCAGAGTTTTCCTGGGAAACTTATTTACATCAGATGACTCATATCAGTTGACTGTTTGTATGAGGGAGCTGTGTCCATGTTCTGGGACTAAGTCAGTACAATCTCTTGGACGTTGTGCTGACAGGGAGATACTAAATGCTGTGTGTGGCACAAACAGCACACCTGGATCAGTGGTGGTACAATGTGCAGGTCACATGGATAAAGCCATGCGTAGGTGGGCCTGGGAGATGTGGAGGGGGAGACAAGTGGAGGGTTGGGAGAGATAGCCAGAGGTCCCAGGCCGCGCAATGCCATTGATGTCCCTGAATACACACTTGTGTTCCCATCCTCCCAACCGTCCTCTCCTTACACCACACATGCCCAGCTGCTGTGGAATGAAACTTGGCATCCCCAGGACCATCTGTTAGCATTGTGGGACCCCGAAACCGACAGGGACCAGGGCAGCTCCTTCCCTGCAGATCTGTCTGAGGTGGTTATGAGGCAGTAGTTTATAAAGACAGGGGAAATGATGGAATAATATCTTAAATGAGGCAAATTATCATAGACAAACCATCTTCCGATGTCAGTTGCTGCTCAGACGAAAGACATAAACACCCGGCTGCTGGAACTGCTGCAGAAAGAGGCTGAGGCTTTCCTCATAGAGCTGGGAATCCTCAGCCAGGGCCCGGAAGCGCCCCCAGTCAAATTGCTCCAGTGTGTTATAGAAGTGGCCCCTGGCGAGAGAGAAAGGAGGGAATACGTTGCCTTTGGAAGTGGTGGCTGATGCAGGGGCATTTCCTCTCTAGGGACTCCATGATGGTGGGGCTGTGGACTCTGGACACTCACAGGTCATACTCTGGTAATGCTCATGAGTCACCAGGAAGGCCAGTGTTTCATTGGCTCAGAGGTAGACTGTAGGGTTTCGGATGCCTGGCTCTGGGGTCAGCAGATCCCCAAGGTATGTGGAGTTGAGGCTCAATGACCAAGAAGAGGCCAGATGTCCTTCCCTAGACTTTCCTAGGTAAGATTCAGAGAATGAGGGAGAGCCGCCACTCTTCAGACGGGTTTTTGCTGGGACCTGGGAAGGGTAGAAGAGGGATAGGAGGGGCAACAGGTGAGCAGCGATGCCCACCTGGATCCTGGTCTGGACACCTGGGATCCCCGAGGGGAAGGACAAGGGAGTGTAGTAGCTTACCACCTGGTCTGGTCAGGCCCAGGAAGCCATGCCCTAGAACAAGACAGGGATCCCCCTGATCCTGCAGGAACTGGGATAAGAGTTTTCCCAAGTGCATGTATACAGTTAGCAGCTGTTCAGCCTGGTCTGCACATGGTAGCTTCAACTTTCTGAAAAACCGAGGAGTCAGAATTAGCATGCACTTCTTAGGGAGCCCTCCCTGGGGGAGTGGTTGCCCTATCAAACCCCAGCTGCTGGTTGTGGGACAGAGCACACACCATGGTAAGGACAAGGCTTGCACGTGTGTGGTCCCAGGCTGCAGGCTTCCCTATGGCCTCCATCTGTCCAGCTCTCTTACCATCCATCTTGACTACATAGAGGGGGACAGACTTCTGCCCTAGCTCCAAGTTGCAGGGATGACCCACAGCACATGGTGGGGAAGGCCGGTCCAGAAGGAAAAATTCCTGGAAAAAGGAGAGCCAGTGTCAGATCTTCCCTCAAGAGATGGGGGTCATACACTTGCCCAGCAGGAAGAGGGGGTGAATGGAGCCCCTTTCCTGAGCCATGTCTGAGTGCCCTGAAAGGACACAGGGTAGGTGGCGGTAGGAATAGTTCCAAGAACTCCATGGGGCAGGGGCAGCTTGGAGTCATGACCTCTTGGACAGTGTCCCTCCTCTGTAATGAACACCATGACCTCTTTTTCAAGGAGTTTTGTAGGATGAAATAAAATCAACAAAGGGGGCTTGCTCTGGTTCTGAGCCTCTGATATTAGAGAGGTTGTGTCAGTGACATGGGCCAGGAAGCAGCAGCTCCCGGACCCTGCACACAGGCACATCCTGCATGCTCCCTCTTTGGAGGCAGAAGTCACAGGCCGTGGCTCCACATGAGATTGGACCTCAGAGTGCTGTACCTGGCTCCCCATGACTTCAGTGACAGAAATCTGTGGGATGCCGTCAGGGCAGCTGAGCTGCAAGACTTGTCTCTGTCTCTCTGGGCACAGAGGGCTGCACATTCTACTCCACTGTTGTCTGCAGCATAGGCAGAGCCTCAGGCCTGAGTCATATCCACGGACGTCTCCTGGTGCGGCACACACCTGTACAAAGACTCAAACTTCTTGGGGACATGTCCCTGGGGAAGGTCTCCTTCATTTTCTCCAGCTACTTCTAGGAATTGCCCGACAGTGCAAAGTACTGACCTCTATATTTCCAGAGAGGGACCAATGAGCCCAGTGGCTGGGAGGGTCGGCATTTGAATGGGAGGGTAGAGGAGCAGGACGCTAAGGGCGTAATAGATGGGCATTCTCCTACCTCGTAGGCACAGTGGTCATTCCCTGACCCTTGGTCAAACATAGCCCCTCCTGGTTCCAGGCGGTTCCGTCCTTGCAGCTCCTGTGTTCCCACTGGACACAGCCCATTAGGTCTCCAACATCTCGGCAGCCAGGGAGGCAAGGGCACCGACTGTCACTCGGCTGGGGGGTAGGGAAGGGGAGGGAGGAATGCTGGTTCATGTCGGCGGGTTAATACTTGGTTGTGGTGAATCATGCACAGGTTTTTGACTGTGACCCTTTTGGAAATGGGCCAGAAACAAAGGGCAGGGGAGGGGAAATGAGCAATAAACAGGGAAGGGGAGGAGTCAGGGAAGGAGACCAGCCTGTGCTGGTAAGGTTCTGGCTGGTGCTGCCATTCCAATTAAAAAAAAAAAGACTCGAGACATTCTGCAAAGGAAGAATTCACACACACATTCTTTGGCTTACAGAGAACATTTGAGTTGGAAGGGCTTGGGCAAGGATGTGTTTTGGAAGTGATCGTGGCAAAGAACAACATAAAGTCTGTCCTTTTCTCAGGGAAGGGGAGCCAGATTTAGCACATGAAAACACAGCGTGCCCAGTTAAATGTGAATTTTAGATACACAATGATTTTTTTTAGTATAAATATGCTTCATGCAATACTAAAAAAAAAGTTCGTTATTTATCTGAAATTCAAGTTTGACTGGGCACCCTGTATTTTATCTGGCAACCCTACCCCCAAGTTACTTGGAAACATGAGCCAACCATGGTCAAGTCACACCTGAGCCGAGTTTGACTTGAGACCAAAACAGTCCTGGAAATGCAGCCTGTCCTTGGCCACCCCCGCCAGAAGACATACCTGGAACACTCGCCCAGGCCCCCGGAAGACACATATGTCCTTGCCCTTCTCCAGCTGGGTGGCCTCTGAGCCACAGGGGAAACAGGCATCCTGGCCAGGCCAGGCGTTGAAGAACCCGGGAGGGCAGAGTTGGCAGAAGGAGGAGTTGTGGGGTCCTGCTCCAGAGAGGAAAGTGCCCGGGGGACAGGGAGCAGGTGATGAGTTGGGACAGAGACCACCTGTGGGGGGACAGCCGTGCAGCAATTAGGACTAAGACTTAGCTTAGGAGCTGTGGGTCACTCACGATCCTACGAGGCCCAAGTGGAACCCTGACAGTGCTCTTCTCCCATTAGAGGGCTTCTGAGCCTTAGCCCAGCCTAGGCGTCTCATAAAGCCAGCATCTCCCCTCCAAAGCTGTTTTTCTATTTCCCACCCCTCAACTGTACCCCCAGCCCCTACCCTCTCGGCATCCTGGTGGGTCCAGCTCTTCTTTTGCACAGGGCGTCTCATTCCCGCAGTCCTGAGGGTTCTCTGTGTTCAGGCATGTGGCACTCTGGAGGGCACAGCAGAAGACAGCTATGGAAGCCCATGTCACTGGGACACACTCAAAGGAGAGCACCCTCACCCTTTGGGTGGGGGTGACAGCAGCAGAGAGAGACGTAGGCATAGAAGTGAGGGGGCGGACAGATGCTGACAAAGACGGCTGGGGAGACAGATGGAGAATTAGAAGGGAGCAAAGCACAGAGGCCCAGTGCCAGCAACACCACGAGAAAACAAGACGAGAGCAGCGGAACAGGAGAGGCACAGGGACATCTGAACCCAGGATCCCAATGCAGAGAGAAATGTCCAGGAAGGGCAGCCTCTGCCACCCATGGGAGCTCCGGGATGCACTCACTGAATCTTTCATGAAGATGAAATCTGAGCCATGGATCCTCTGAGCAGCCTTAGCTCAGGCTACTTAAGTGTCTCCACTCTCTTTTTCCTACCTCCCAGTCCTCCCGGGATCTTTCCTCTCTGGAGGAATGCCTCCATCTGCTGCCTCTGCTCTCCATGGTTCTTCTCTATCTCCTATCTCCTCCTTTCCTTCCCAGAGAAGCTGGTGGTGGATGTGTACAAGTGTGCCCATGAGCATGTATAACTGGGCTTAGGGAGGGCAAGGGACATCTCAGCTCCCTTATTCTGCAAAGCAAAAGCCAGCCAAACTCTTATAAGTACTCTCTGTGTGTGAAATATTGCAGGAGAGATGCAAGGGAAATAAAACCCGAGGCTTCTGCCTTTGGTGCGTGTACAGCCAAGTTTCAGAGACCCATATGGTTTTAGCTTTAGAAAGGTGTTGGAGATTATTGAGTTCTCTTCTCCCAATTTATAGAGGAGAAGACTGGGGCCCAGAAAGACTGAAAATTCATGCAAACAGTCAACTGCTCTTAAAGAATATGCATACCCAGAAAAACTGGAAACTGTAAAACTGCCAGTGAATTTTGGATAACCGCTATGTGATGTGTCGGATAAAGTGTTCAGCGGGTGGTGGCGAGAAAGGCTCCAGTCCTGGCCCTGTCATTAATTACTTTTCAAAACGGAATCATCAGTTGACTTATCATTTGTAAATCAGTGGTAATAAATAATACTATCTAGCTTTCTTTATAGCTCCTGTGAAAATCAATCAAGGAAACAGGCAAGAAACTGCTTGGAAAGCCATAAAGAAATTGCTGATGGGGGAGATCTGGCCACAAGGAAGAGACTTGAGGCTCTGAGACTTTCAGGGCCACCCAGCTTATAGGTCAAAGTTACAACATGTAAATGGGACTGGTGTGGGAGAACCTTAAGAAAACTTACTGTATTACTTTGTAATCAGGCCTTGATTTTGAAAATAAGAAATGGTGTATCTGATTTGTGGCCCCACGTAACTCAGCAACCTTCCTTCTGAGTTACTTATGACTTGGTTGCTTCTGAAAAGATACCCACCCACCAAGTATGAGGTGTCCTCCTACTGAGGGCACTTCATTGGCTCACTCATTTGTTCATTCATTCTGCAGATATTTACTGTGTACTTGCTATGTACCAGGCTCTCTTCTGGAGCTGGTGATACCTGAAAGAATTGTGCTGCAAGCTTGGCAGGATTGTTGGATGCTATTTGTAAAGCTGGACTGGAAGGAGAGTCCCTGGGCTGCAAAAGTAAAGCCTTCTCATAGAGGCATATTTGAGGGGGAGGAAATGAAGATCCCTGGGAACCCATATTCCGAAAAAACATAGCTTACTTTTGTGCTGTCCAGTTGAAATGCAGTGTGAACCACACATGTCATTTTAAATGTTCTAGTAGCCAAGTTAAACAAGCAAAAAGAAACAGTTGAAATTAATTTTAATAAAGTATTTTATTTAACACAATGTGTTTAAATATTACTTTAACATATAATCAATATAAAAGCTAATAATGTGATATTCTTTTTTGTACTAAGTCTTTCAAATCCACAGTGCATTTGGCTATGCAGCATGTCTCAACTTGGACTAGTCCCATTTCAAGTGCTCAGTAGCCATAGGTGGCTGGCGGTTACCATAACGCTAAGCACCGGCTGGCGGCCTCCCACAGAGCCACATCTCTGCCGGGTATTCCAGGCCCCAGTATCCCCCTTCCCTGCTCGTCTCACTCATCTGCGTTTCCCTTGTTTGTCCAGAAGGTGGCACTGTGAGCTTGCAGGAAGTGGTGAGCAGGGCGTGGAGGGGTCCAAAGGAAGGAGGAGAGGAAATGCGGTTGCAGAGGAGGATGGG
>NW_016107956.1:107894-168858 GCF_001604975.1 Cebus imitator | reverse complement strand
GGGGTACATGTGAAGAACATGCAAAATTGTTGCATAGGAACACACGTGGCAGTGTGATTTGCTGCCTTCCTCCCCATCACCTACATCTGGCATTTCTCCCCTTGCTATCTCTCCCCAACTTCCCACCCCCCACCGTCCCTCCCCTATTTCCCCCCAACTGGCCCCAGTGTGTAGTGCGAGATTCTGCATTGCTAACAAGCTGTCAGTGAAGCTGACCTCAATGGACCATGCTTTCAATAGCAAAGTGTTGTGAGGAACTTTGATACACACCACACTTTTTGGTACTCACAGCTACCTTGGGAGATCGACGTTGTAATGAACCCCATTTTATCGTGTGAAGACATGGAGGTGCAAAGAGATTGAATCACTTGCCTAAGATCGTACCAGTAATAGGAGGCGAGGCCAGGGTAGAGCACAGGTATTCTTGCTCCCAAGAGTTCTCTCCATATCCACCGCATACATTTCCCAGCTAGTAGAAAGTAGGTTCATCTTGTCAACCTTCCTTCTGCTGTGAGTAGGTGGGTAGGAAAGCCTCCTACTTCTCTGAGGTCTTAAGGTATATTCTGTAACCTTGTGGTCTCTCCATCCTGTTTCTATTATAATCATGGCCATTAGCTCTCCGCACTTCGCCCCCTTTCTGCGAAATTGATCTCAAAGGTAACTTCTTACCTGGTTGAGTGGGACAAGGAGGTTGTAGTTGGGTGGTGTAAAGGTCCTGGGGTCCTAAATAGGTTCAGATGACTCCAGCCGAGTAGTATAGCTGGAAGGGACACTAGGGGCTATGTCCTTCAGCTCTTCTATTTTGTGGATGAAAAAACTCAGACCCAGAGGGAGGTAGAGTCTTGTCCTGAGTCAACACAAGACAAGATGCAAAATTCCCACAAGGTCAGGTCACTGGACAGGATTTCTAGGAATATCAAACCGGAAAAGATTAAAATAGAATTCAGGTTGCTCTTCATGTTGAAGTTTGAGTTAAAACTTAGCTCCTAATTGTTCTCCGCTTTGAAATGTCTGGCCTCGGGTCTTTAGCCACTGGGGATATGTTGGGCCTAGAAGGTGGCAAACTATTTAATGAACCTCCTTCCTAGGCTCAGTTCTGTGGAACTACAGAGGAAGCCCAAGCCATGAATGGGCTGCTGTTATAGGGCCACATGTATAAGAAAGGAGGGCATGATGAAAGACGTGGAACTGAGTGTGTGACAGGCCACACAAGCCGAAAGGGCTCAGACGATCCCCGGACCCTGTTGGCTCGATACACCACAGGAGAAGGGGTGTAGATGCTGGATCCTCTGCTGTGAAACCAGCCTCAGGCAGGTAATGCCCTAGTCTTCCTTCCTGTGTGAACTCCCAGATGGCATTAACCGCTGGATTAGGGAAGGGAGCGTTTTCGGTTCCAAACTCTCATTTTAAATATGAGGAAACCGAGGCTTAGGGAGGTTTAGGGATTTTCACAAGGTCACATAACGGGTTGATGGCAGAATGAGGGCAAGTCCCCAATACCTGTTAGTGCCTTCCTCAGGGTACGGTACCAGGAGGAGACCGTAACCTCAGTACTGTATTGCGAGGGTAACCGTTGTGCTCCCCGTCTCTCTTCTTCATCACTGCTTCTTCTATCCCCTCGCAAATATCTATTGTTGCTGTCCTCTAAGGCTTATGTCCTATTTGTCCTGTTTGGCAGGGAAGGTTATGGCTTTCGAAAACAAACTTTCTTGGTTGACAGTTGCCTTGGAGAGAGCCTGACCACCCCCCTGCCGCTCACAGAGGAATCCCCCACCTCAGCTTTTCACTGCTGCCCTCTTCCCACCATTCCCTTCTCTGTTGCCTTTCATCCAATTCTGAGAAAAATCTCACCTGATTCTCTTACCTCTTCTTCTATTTTTTAATTTTTTAGGTACATAGTAGGTATTATATTTATGGGGTACATGAAATGTTTTGATATATCTCATGTGTCAAAAAAAGTATCCTTTGAGTTACAAAGAATCCAATAACACTTTTTAAGTTAGTTTAAAATGTGCAATGAAGTTATTATTGACTATGGTCACTCTCTTGGGCTTTCAAATAGTGGGTCTTATTTATTTTCTCTAACTGTTTGTTTTGGTACCCATTAACCATCCCCACCTTCCCTCCCAGCCCCCTACTACCCTTCCCAGCCTCTGGTCACCATCCTCCTATTCTCTATGTCCATGAATTCAATTGTTTTGATTTTTAGATCCCACAAATAAGAGAGACATTGCCTCTTCTAACTCTCCTGTTTCTTTTCCATTTCTTTCCCCTCCCCATCCCCATCCCCTCCCCCATCCTTCCCTTCCCTTCCCTCTCCTCTCCTGTCCTGTCTCCTCTCCCTTACCTCCCCTCTCCTCTCCACTTCCTCCCTTCCCCTCCTCTTCTTCCCTCTCCCTCTCTGTCTTTCTCAGTCACAAACACAAACTGTCTCTACACACACACACACACACACACACACACACCCCTAAGGGGAGTGGTTTGAATTAATGACACTCAGTTCATGCAACCTTGTCATTGCTGGTGTGGAGTGGGCAGGAAACTTCTATTTTTTCCATTTATTTTTATTTCTATCTCCTCGTAGACAATAATTCTATTAAACCAAATGTGTGTCTGTGAGTTCCTGCAAAGTGGGCATTGCTTAGGCACATGTCCGTTTTAAATGCTTGCAGAGGTGGCTGTGCTGTCTCACCCTGTTTCTTACTCCCCGCTCTGCACTGTTTTAAATACTCGCCTGTATTGCTAAGTGTCCTCCAGTTGGAGGCTTCCAAGTGAGGCGTCCGCTTCATCTATGCCCATACCTCAAGACCACACTTTCAGATTGCTGCTCTACACTCGATGCACCCAGGTCCTCATCCTGTTGCCCCCAGCTCTCTGACTCTCACATTCACTATTTCTCCAAACTGCCTTCTCTCAGGACCCTGGCAGTGCCCCTGGGATGTCACTTTCAGTTTTGATTTTACCTGACTTTCCACTGGTCTGACAGGTGGGACGACTTAACTTCCATGATCCCAAAGTCCCCTTGTTTTCTTATTTTTTTCCCCTCTGTTTTTAACAGTTATGTAAGTTTTTCTTAGAACATGCTGATATATTTTTTGATAAACTTCATTTTTTAAGAAGAGTTGTAGATTTACAGAAAAATTTCAAAAGATAGTACAGTGTTCTCATATACCTCATATCCAGCTTCTAAGTGCTTACATTAATATGGTACATTTGTTATAATTAATGAACCAATACATTATTATTAACTAAAGCCCATACTTTGTTCTGATTTCCTTAGTTTTACCTATTGTCTTTTTCTGTTCCAGGATCACACAAGACATCCAGTCATCATGTCTCCTTTGCCTACAGTTGAGAGAATTTTTCAAACCTTCCTCGTTTCTGATGACCTTGACAGTTTTGAGGAATGTTGGTCAGATATTTTGTAGAATGTTCCTCAGTTAGGATTTATCTGATGCTTTTCTAATGCTTGGACTGGAGGTGTGGGTTTTTGAGAGGAAGACCACAGAGGCAAGATGCCACTTCCATCACGTCATATGAAGGGTGCATGCAGTCAACATGATGTATTACTGTTGGTGTTGACCTTGATCGCCTGGCTGAAGTAGCGTTTGCCAGGTGTCCTCCACTCTAGAGGTTACTCGTTTTCCCTTTCCATACTGTGCTCATTGGAAGAGAATCACTATGGACAGTCCACACTTAAGGAGTGGGCAATTGCACTACCCCTCCCCAAGGGTGGAATTAAGTTACTTGAAATTAACGTAAGTTAACTGAATGCAAGTTATTTGAGATTCTTCTGCATGTGAGATTTGTCTCTTCTTCATCTTTACTTAGTCACTTGAACATTTATTTATATCAATTTGGGCTTACGGGCCAGGCATGGTGGCTCACACCTGTAATCCAAGCACTTTGGGAGGCCGAGGTAGGTGGATCACGAGGTCAGGAGATCGAGACCATCCTGGCTAACACGGTGAAACCCCATATCTGTTAAAAATACAAAAAATTAGCCGGGAGTGGTGGCGTGCACCTGTAGTCCCAGCTACTCGGGAAGGTGAGGCAGGAGAATTGCTCGAAACCAGGAGGCAGAGGTTGCAGTGAGCCAAGATAGTGCCATTGCACTCTAGCCTGGGGGACAGAGCAAAACTCCTCAAAACAAAAACAAAAAAAAAAAGGGCTTACTGATATTCATTTCATATTTTGACTTAGATAGAAAGTTATTTTTTTTCTCTGTCTCAAAATGATCCAGAGCTGGTCAAAGAGCTCCAACTGGGAGCTCTTCCAGTTGGCTACTGCCTTTTGACATACCTCATGTTTGTGGGTTTTTTTTTTTTTGAGTACTTCCTTATTTTTTTGGCACTACAAGATGCCCCAGGCTCATCTTGTGTGTGTGTGTGTATTCTTTTTCTTTGAAACGGAATCTTACTCTGTTGCCCAGGTTGGGGTGCAGTGACTCAATCTCAGCTCACTGCAACCTCTACCTCCCTGGCTCAAGCAATTCTCCTGCCTCAGCCTCCTGAGTAGCTGGGACTACAGGTGTGTACCACCATGCCCGGCTAATTTTTCTATTTTTAGTAGAGATGGATTTCACCATGTTGGCCAGGCTGGTCTCAAACTCCTGACCTCAAGTGATCTGCCTGCGTCAGCCTACCAAAGTGTTGAGATTACAGGTGTGAGCCACCGCACCTAGCCCAACTCACTTTTCTTTTCCCTTTCTGTTAATGCTTCTGTCCCCTGCCTGTTAATCATGGGGGTTTCCCAGGAATTAATCACACATTCAAGTCAATAACAAGGAGTTCTTACCCTGTACAAGAACTTCGTGAGACCAAATGCGAGGCACAGTCATGGAGTTTACAGTCAGGCATGGGAGAGGGATGGATATAAACAGCACAGGAGCAGATAGGGACAGAGAAGTCAATCCGTAAGGCATCTCTGAGGAACTCATGACTAGTTCAAACAGTGGGATCTGTGAAGTCTCTGAGCTGAGAGTTGAAAGAAGAAGGGTGGTGCTTTCTCTGTGGTCTGTTTCCAAGCCTGTAAAACCTCCCTTGACTGTGGTGCCCAAGCAGCCGTCTCTCCTCGGAGGAGCCAGTGCTGGTGCTGCCGTTTGCGTCCCTCTTCCTCCTCAATGCTCCTTCCTTCCTGTGTGAACGTGAGCAGCCCCTGTTCTCTCCCCTACTCCCCGGAGCCCTGAGATATTACATTATGGGATATTTTGTGCTAATATTTTACTTCTTAAGTTAGGTGTGGGTGCACGGGAGTTTATCACTGTATTCTTCATTCCTTTGTGTATGGCTTGCATATTTCATAATAACATTTGAAAGGTGTTTATAAAAAAAAAAAAAAAAAAAAAAAAAAAAAAAGAAAAGAGACCTGTCTATGGCCCTGGCCTGTGTGACCTTGTGCTCTCACTCTGGGAACCACGGCTCTGCCAGATGACTGCCACTCCCAGCCTGCAGCCAGGGAAAGTGCAGCTGGTCTGGGCCAGATGGGTCTGCGGGCGCCTGTCTGACCAGGTGTTGCATGGATGTTGATGTGAATCAGTACCTAAATGATGTGGCAGAGAGACACCTATCCTCTCCCCACTCTCCTTGTCCCCCTCATCTCCATGACCCACCTCTGACTTCTGTAGAGCCTCAGAGCTGTGACATAGTGACCACCCTTCCCTACAGCAGGTGCTTGTTGCTGGTGCCATCCTGCAAGGGCTGGGCCAGGAGAAGTCTGAGGCATTAACCCCCTGTCTTGTGGCAGCATCTCTGCCTCTGTACCAACCTGACTCGAGCTTCCTTATCTCCCATCTAAAGCTATTTGTGAACGAAAACCTGAAAAGGGCAGATCTAGGTCTGGCAGCAATTGAGAAAAACCAAAGGTCCTGCCAGCAGCCAAGGTAGGTAAGAGGCAGGCCAAACAGGTTCAACTGGTGATGCTGCCCAGGGATAAGATATTGGCTTGAGTCTCTGGGGAAAGAATGGGAAGGATGTCAGCCTCTAGTGCATGCAGGCTGGTAACTGTGATGTTATATTTGCAAGGATAGGTTATTTAGCTATTGGGGCCAGGAAACTCTGTCTCTGAACCAGTTACAGGGGCTGGTGGCTCCTGAAAAGACCTCTTTAGATAGGGTGAGAGATTAAAGATGTTTTCTTTTGAATTGCTTGGCTGGTAGAACATAGCAGAAGTGAGATTTTGGGATTTCAAAGCCTAGGCTCTATGAGGCTTGAAGCTTCTGCACAGTTCTTTTGGTATACTCTTTCTGGGGGCCTTGATCTCCTATGTTGGGATTCTCACTATCCTGAGACTGCCATGCTGGAGAGGCTACATGCAGGCCCTTTGCTCAACAGTCGCAGCTAAGTCAAGCCTTTTAGTCACACCCACTGAGACAGCAGCCATGAAAATGAAACCATCTTAGATCCCAGATCACAGAGTAACCCCAGCCAGTGCCAACAGAGCAGAAGACTTGCTCAGCTGAGCCTATAACAGTGAGACAAAATAAAGCAACCACTGTCTTAGGCTGCTAAGTTTTGAGATTGTTTGTTACACAAAAACAGATAATCAAGATGGCCAGGGCACCTCTATTCAGGCCACCAGTTCGATGACCAACTTCCAGTCCCTGCATCAATACGAGAGATGGGGGATCACGGCTCATTCTCAAAACTACAGGACAGAGGGGCTGGAGCCACAATGAAAAGTGCTGAGCGTGTCTTTGAAAGGGTGTTCCAGAGCCTTTTTTGCTTGGGATGGTTCTATGAGTCCTATGGGTGAAGTGCCTAAGTAAATAGGAACACTGACCTAGGAATGGTCTCCAGATGACGAGGCAAAGTGTGCAGAACCTGAGAAGGGGTGTGCGTCTGGCGGGGGAAGTGCGAGGGGGCTGGACAGCGCCTGGGAGAGGAAGGTCCTGAGAGACACAGAGGAGGGAGCTAGGTTTTGGGAGGAGGACATGGGGTGAATGCGGCCTTAAGGGAAGCAGAGGGCAGTGGGAGGCACGGAAAGTACAGGCAGCCTTGGGCTGGTGTCTGGCCAAGGGTTGTAGCAGTCCTTGGGCTGGCGTCTTCTCCCGCTCCACCCGCGGCTGTGCTGGGCTCTCTTTAAAGAACTCTGCCGGGCATCCAGATGAGCTCACACAAACAGTGCAGGTGCAGGCCTGGTCCGTAAACCACAATAACTGGGGCCTGTGCTGCCACAATGCGTCGGGCAAAGCCTCCAGAGGGGGAGAAAGGGCGATTATTTGTTTAGCATCATCAGCAAGAGCTCCAGAACCTGTCAAAAGCAAAGCAGAAACTTTTGTATTAAGGAGATTAAACTTTAAACTCAGCTGAGAAGGCTCTGCTGTTTGAGTGTCTTTGTTGTGCCTGGCATTGTGTGATTATATGCAAATCACCAGGAGGCCTCCCTGGGGTCCGGACCACAGAGGCTTAGCTGCCCGGGGGTGGGTGTGTAGGACAAGGGGCAGCCCATGTGCCAGTCAGGTGGTACCCAGTAACCCCAGGCTGGGGCAGCCTGCTTTCCCTTAAGTTCAAGGAATTGGGGATTTGGAAATATGTTTAATGTGTTGGCCAGAGGTTTCTGGTGGAGGGATAGGAGAGCGGGGACAGAGGTGCCACTAGGAAGATATAAGTGGAAATCTAAGGCAGTGTCCAGTTTGGACAGGGAGGTTCTCATATCCAGGGACCCTCTGACCACAGCACGCCTTTTTCAGCATTCTCTTTTGGAGCTTAGGGTAATGTATGTGGTCACCAATGCATGATGGGGGCACATTTTGGTTTTTCTGTGGCCATTCAGAATAAGGACTTGGGGGGATTGTCCTGGGTTTATTGATCCAGAAAATGTTTGATGTTTACTCTTGGCAAGGTGTAGTGCTAGGTGCTGGGGGTAGTGGGTGAGAACAGAGATGAACAAAATGTCTCTGTTGTTGAGGAGTTTACAGATAAGATATTTACTCGGATAACTAAAATACCTGGCAACATTTGGTAAATGCTGTGGGAAATGGCCCGTGAGAGTGCCTGGCTTCAGATAGAGGCTAATTGAAGGGGTCGAGGAAGGTTTCACAGAGGAAGAACAGAGCCAGGCCAGGGGCAGAGGCTGCATGAGCCAAGGAGTTCCTGTTGGGAAGGGCAGGGTGCAGGCTGGCCGTGTGCCCTGGCTCACATGGTGTCTCAGGGGCTGGGGAAGGCAGATTCTGAATCTCGAGGCCCAAGTTCTAGGCTAGAATTTGGCCCGCACAAATTGGAGTCAGATGTCTAACCCACAAAGTTAGGCCTAGGGACTCCAGGACCCCGTGTCAGCACCTGCAGAACTGCTATCAGGGTGACACCAGACACCTCTGTCACCTCTGTGTCCCGTCTGCTGATGCTGCTATGGCTGCCTTGGCATCCCCCTTCACCTCTTCCTTTAAGCGGCATCTGCAGCTGCTTCTCAGCCGTTAATAAGAGGGTCAGCTTGGACATGTCCAAGGCCCTACTTCCTGGTGGATGTAGAATGTTGTCTAATACAGGCAGAGTCATAGCTGCCAACTTCCCTCTGCTGGGGGGCTATGGGCCTGGCTGGAGTCCTGCAGATCTGAGTTGAGCATGAGAGCGGAATGAGCTTGGTCCATGGGCTAAGAGACCTGTTGCGGATGGAGATCATCAAAGATATGACTAGGGCTGAAAAGAAAACCCAGTAATGCTGAGTAGCTAAGCTATCAACATGAGAAACTGGGCAAGTAAGAGACCCCAGGATGGAAACTGCAGAGTGTCGCCTGGGAGTGGAGGGAAGAGCCAACTCCTGAGCTGCTGGGTAGTGGTGGGGACGTGATGGGGATGCAGGTGGGGGGTCTAGGCACTCACTGCTGTAGCTCTAGCCTCGGGCAAGGCGGTGAGGACGCTCAGAGACTCTCTGGCCCCTCAAGCCTGAAGTATCTGGTTTACTGGCATTGGCCTAGCCTTCTTACAGAGGGAGAGACACCAGCCCTCAAACTGAGCATAGCTCTTGGGCCCAGAGTGGAGCATGGCGATCTGGGAATGAGAGCCAACAGAAATGGAGAAGCTCCATCCCTTTCCAGCGCCTCTACTCCAGCTCCTGGCAGGAGCCCCTGGACTCATCTGGGGCTTTCTCAAGGGTGGCAAAAGCCGAGGGTCATTTCTGCCGAGGAGTTCTGAGCACTGGAGGTGGAGAGTCATCTCCTACATGCCACACATCCATATGCTCCTCCCTTTTTGCAGGAAGTTTCTGGGAGGAGGGGGTCTCTGGGCGCTGAGGGGGCGTAGTGGACAGAAGCCAAAGAAAAAATTGCTCTTTGGAACACCGTGTCCTGTGCCCCGTCAGAGAAGCAGATGTTCTTCTGAGGGTGGGGGCTGCTGGGGGCTGCAGCAGGATGGGAGCCAGGCAGGAAGAGTTCCAGATGATGAGGGAGTTGAAAGAATTTTGTAAAGATATTGTCTGCGATTTGGGTTGGATAAAAGACTCTGCAGACAGGGCTGTTCATCTGCTAGGTTTTTGTTCTGCCCTGCAGCGTCTGCCTGCCACACAGCCCCGGGGAGGGGTGATGGTGGGGCGGGGTGATGGTAGGGAGGGCATGCTGTCTGCCATCTGCCGGAGAAATACAACAAACACCCACACGCGAGCCAACGGAAACTCTCAGCAAAACAAACAGCGCTCACTCGCTCGAGGGCACCCTGCCTGGGTGTGTGGACCGGAGGGCGGGTGCGGGAAGGTGAAGGGGCACCTGCTGGGGGAGGGGTTGGGCTGGTCGCCTGCCCCTGGGCCAGCAAGGTCAGGTACGGTCTGCACCCAGGTCTGCACCCATGTCTGCCTGGACCTCTCAGACCTGTTAGGTGAAAGTCCCTCTTTTTTTTTTTTTTGAGATGAAGTTTTGAAGTTTTGCTCTTGTTTCCCAGGCTGGAGTGCAATGGCACGATATCGGCTCACTGCAACCTCCACCTCCAGGGTTCAAGAGATTTTCCTGCCTCAGCCTCTTGAGTAGCTGGGATTACAGGCACTGACCACCACATCTGGCTGATTTTTTATATTTTTAGTAGAGACGAGGTTTCACCATGTTGGCCAGGCTGGTCTCAAACTCCTGACCTCAGGTTATCCACACGCCTCGGCCTCCCAAGATGTTGGGATTACAGGCGTGAGCCACTGTGCCCGGCCGAAACCCCTCATTTATCCAGTTGCCAGGTCTAAAAAGCCAGGAGTTACAAAGCTGGAGGTAGTCATCACTGATTCTACTGATCACCAAATTCAGAGAATCAGGGTGCTGAGTTTGCAGCTACTGATCAAGGGTGAGATGAAGAGTAAGATGGCTTGGGCTCAAGACCTGACTTTGCCATTTCTGTAGAGACTTCTGTGAGGCTCTTGCTTCCTTATGTTTAAAATAGGGTGATAATAATGGCTAACTTAGAAGGTCGTTATGAGGATGGAAATAATATCTTTCAAAAGTACTTTGTAAATTGCAAAAAAAAAAAAAAAAAGGTTTGGTGGTTATTAACATTTTCTTTGATCACAGCAAGGGGTCTGAGTATTTGCTTCCGGCTTTGTGACATGCAGAACACAGTTGTATCCATGGGGGAGGTCCTCAGCCTGGGTGAACAGCATTTGGGAAGTCCTGCAGCTTGTAGGGCTTGTGAGGAAGAAATGTTGGACTCACAGCCGGGTCAGTGAGGAAAGTGGGAACTGAAATGGCTTAGGGTGGGCGGGGCAAAGTTGTGTCTGATTGCGTAGCAGCACTAAATATCTGGCTCTGGCCTCACTTGGGGGGCTGAAGGCTGGGCTGTAGATCTTCCACAACATCTCTGCTCCCCTTGGGGATCGACCTTTCTGCCTTCCCCAGCATCCACAGTGAGTGGCAGTGAATGGCAGCAGGCACGGGTGTCCACAAACCTGTTGGGACAGGACAGGCAGCTTGTTTGCTCTTCCCATGGCCAAGCTTGGTGGGCTGGACCCAGAAGTATTGTGTTACCCAGCCAAAGAATTCCTTTCCTTGCCTGCCTCCATCTATAAAGGGGAAACAAAACCCTGAGCGATATGCTCTCTTGGCGCCAAGCCAGGTCCTCGAGTGTCATCTCTGGGGAGCTGCTTCCTCCCCAGGGCGGGGTGCAGCCTCCTGGGGGAAACAAGAGCCCTTCTTTCTCCTTCCCACCCGTGGTGGTGGTGGTGGTGCTGTCCCCACCTATCCTCAAGAGACCTTTGATTCTCTGTCACTACCCCTGAGTGCTTTCCTTATTCCAGGTCCAAGCCCTTGAGAATGGAGCAGGGCTTGTGGCTTCCCTTGGCCCAGTGGAGAACGGGACAGGGTTGCTGGGTGTCTGTCTCAGCCCCGGCTGGTGCTGGTGCACTCTGGCCAACAGAACCACCAAACACATCTTCTGTTTGCTTTTAGAACTTGAGATGGACTTTGGATCCTCTAGGGCAGGAATTGCTACACTTCAGAGTTCTGGTCAGAACCGGGCAGCCCTGGGGAAGCCTGTCCCAGTGCTGGGCCGGCCCTTCCGAGTTGTGTCTTGCTGGAGAGTCCCAGGGCCAGCTGAGGTCTGAATTTTAGAGACTTGTCAGGTGAGATCTTATTCTGCAGCCAGTGTTGGGATGGCTGATGGAATAAGGGTAGGGCAGGTTGACAGGTGAGAGGGGTCAGTGAAGGCACTGTTCAGGGCTTGGGCTGAGAAGGACCACAGAGATTCCCTGCCCTGCTCACTTCTTCCTGGATGGGTGGTCCTGTTTCTATCTATAGGAAGAGGGATAGCCAGGAAATTTGGATTTGAGTCTGCCAATGCTACTAATTCACTATGGACAAACCATTTCATGCCCCACACCTCAGTTGCTTCATTTGTAAAATAAGAAAACCAGACTGGAGGATCTTTAAGGTCTCTTCCATCTTTGTTGTACATTTTATGACTTGTTTAATATATTTTATATTGTGCCCATTACAAACAATAGGTGCTGGTTTACTAATGAATTCTAAGACAAGAAGGCCATTATCTCCTTCTTGTTTTACCTCCAAGGCAGAATCTGCCTGGCTTGGCCCAGCTAAGATGACAAGGGCTTCTACAGCTACTTCTAGACAGATATGTTACTTGAGGCCAGGCATGGTGGCTCTTGCCTGTAATACCAGCACTTTGGGAGGCTGAGGTGGAAGGATTGTTTGAGCTCAGGAGTTCAAGATCAGCCTGGGCAACATAGTGAGACCTTGTCTCTACAAAAAAGAAAAAAAATTGATGTATTACTTGAGGAGTAGAAGTGGTAAGATCTGGCTTCTGAAGAAGACAAAGGTTTAATTTTTTCACACAGTATAAAGCAATTTAAAAATTTTTGTTAGCACTCTTCTGTGCCATCAAACATGTTTGTTTCTCTTCTATCTGACAGAACAGAACACAACTCTGAATCAAATGTCAAAGGAGTGAATAGTAGAGAATGTACATGAGAGAAATCTGCTAGTTTCTCTCATGTCTGTTATTTTATTTATTTATTTGAGATGGAGTTTTGCTCTGTTGCCCAGGCTGGAGTGCAACGGTGTGGTCTCAGCTCACTGCAACCTCTGCCTCCAAGCTTCTAACAATTCTCCTACCTCAGCCTCCCAAGTAGCTGAGATTACAGGTGCCTGCCACCATGCCCAGCTGTTTGTTGTGTTTTTCGTACATGAGGTTTCACTATGTTTGCCAGGCTGGTCTTGAACTCCTGACCTCAGGTGATCCACCTGCCTCGACCTCCCAAAGTGCTGGGATTACAGGCATGAGTCACTGTGCCTGGCCTGTTATTTTCTTTAAATATTACTTAACTATTGGATTGCAATTCAGCTTACTGTGTGTTTGTTTGGTACCCATAGCCCAGGTTGAAGTGATCTGGGAGGCAGGGACCAGGATCCAACTCCTTCACGTGGCTCCACAATGCAATGCCCTGCTTATCAGCATTCTCCCAGAGTGTCAGCTCCCTGAGGTCAGGGCTCTACCTGTGCTTTCACCTCTCTCTCTAGCTCCAGGAACACACCTTAAGACTCAGTAAGTATTTGTTGAACGAATCAAATGTCAAAGGAATGAACAGTACTCGTAAGTGCTTACTGATTTGCACTGACGTGCTGGTGTGCTCTTTTTGTAATTCTGCTTCCTGCCTTCCTGAGAGTCTCCTTGGCTCTAGCTCCGTTTCCTGATATTTAGTTCTCTGGCTTCTACTCTGATCCATGTCTGTATCCTCCGCTAGGAATCCCAACCACGTTTTGTGTCAGCATCTACTACTTTCATTTTGGAGCCTGTCAAGTATGTGTCCCCAGCTGTGCATGTTGCTAGAGTTCAGTTCTTACATCTCTGATTGGGTGTTGGAAGAAAACGTAGAGGTCATCTGATGAGATCCCTTACCTAAGATCCCCATGCTTGTCCTCCACTCTGATCATTTCCCACACAGGATAGCCCATTTCAGTGTGGCCCAGCCCCCCGGGTTGTCCTCCATCCCTCCTCTAGTCTACATGCTAAGCCTCTCGACAGCAGGGGCTGTATCTTATGCGAATCAGTTAACTTCCATTGATTATACAGTGAATATTTGAGGATATGGAAAGCTTGAAAATTGAACTTAGGTGGGAGGTATTATTCCCTAAGTAGGTTTTGGAGGGCCCTTCTGGTTGGAATCAGAATGCTCTGTGTTCAAATTCCAATTCTAGCATTTACCAGCTCTGCCCCTTTAGGAAAGTTACTTCTCTGAGTTTCGACTCCCTCACCTATGAAGCAGTGATAATGGCAGTGCCTACATCATAGGCTTGTTATGAGGACTCATGAGATACTCTAAATTCAGTGCTTACCACAGTGCCTGACACATCAGGGGCTCCCAAAATGGGAGTTTTTGTTATATTTATTAGGCTAACATTAATACTGAGCCTGGGATTCTACACCTGCCACAAAGCAATGTATTGACCTGAACTCCTCATCCTTCAATTCACCTCTCAATACAATACTGAACAACATAGCCCTCCTTTACTGCCTGGGCCTTCAGATAAGTCCACTAATTTCTGCTTCTGAATATCAAACCCTTTTGTCAGTCACTTAGGCACTGTGGGGGCATAGAAGAGAATGAAACTGATCGCTATATGTGAGACTATGCTGAGCTGCTTTTATATACATGGTGACTGCCTTCTTGTAATCTGGTAAAAGGAAAAGGCCATTATGTCTAAATAAATTAGAAAGCACTATTAGCTCCACATGATTAAGGGCTACATTGTGATGTGAAAACTCTATTGAGAGGCACTTTAAACTGGGGTTAAGAGGTTCTGGCATCAAAACAACCAAGATTCTAACCTTGATTCTGCTACTTAGTGGCTGTGTGACTTTGAGGAAGCTATTCAACCTCTCTGGGTCTCAGTTTCCTCATCTGAACTCATCTGGGTTCTTTTGGTGAAGACAAAATGAAGTCAGGCACTAAAAATTGTTTGACACAGGAAAATAAATCTTGGGACCCCCCCAAATCACTAAGCCAAGGGGAAAGTCAAGCTGGGAACCATGTCGGGCAAAACTGCCTCCCATTTTATTCCTAAATAAGATGGCTACAAAGATAAGAAGCCACTTACCTCCCTTACAATTTGCCCACCAGGAAATACCTTATGGATAAAGGAGAGACAGAATTCAGTCATCCTTCTGAGGCTCGCCTGAGACAACTGCCTATCTGATTGCTTACTCTGACCTAGTGTTTATGTAAAAATGCAGATTCAAAACAAACTTTCTGAATTGACTGAGACCTATCTCAGATATTCTGGGCTAACAACACATGACAAGGGCACCGTAAGCGCTTACTATTATGATGTGCTTGCTGTGTCCCGCAGAAGAGCTCATTGAGGCCTGTGCTAATCAGAAGGGATAGGATTTAGGTAAACTAAGGCAAGGGAAAAACAAAACAAAACAGCAACAATAATGCAGACTCAAGAAAGCCTGTGGAGTGTTAAGGGTGTTGGGATGTACATCAGGACTTGAAGAAAGTGCATAACCTTGGAAGATATGAGAAAGTAGGCGGGATCAGTAGCAGAAGAACTGAAGTTGGAGGGGTGCTCCTTATTGTTCTCCATTGTGTCTAGGAGGGTGCTTTGCTCCATAAGTGCTTAGCAGTTGCTACAGAACTTCTTGGCCTAATTGTGTGGCTGCGTGTCTCTTATAGCTAATGAGGTTTTGGGGATTTAATACTTTCGAATCAGTTTTAGGAAAATCAATGAAAAATTCCCTAAAACTGATTCAAAGCTCCAGAAATGTCCCTTTTCCTATAAGCTTTAGATCTGGTCAACACGTCCAGGGACACCTTGTCTGTTTCCCAATTATAAACCCATGTTTATGCCTGAGAAGACGCAAAGCATCTTTCTTCTTGGCCTTCACCTTTACCTTCTAGACACAAATATCTGCCTCGTTTTGGAATCAGCCTGATTTCAGTTGCTATGTGACCTTGAGGAGATTGCTTAACCTCCCGGGTTCCATTTCCTCATGTGTCAAATTTGAGTAACGTGCCAGTAATTCATTTATTGCCTCTCACCTCCAAGTTCATCTTTCAGGACTGCCCTGCAGTACTGACTCTCAAGCTTATTCATTTATCGCCCCTCACTTCCAAGTTCATCTTTGGCACCTGCACTGCAATACTGACTCTCAGGTCCTTTCCAACGAGCGTGATGTTAAGCTTTGTCAGTAGGGGGCGCCTCTCTCAAAAGTAGGTTTTTGTGAGTAACTGCTTCATGGCTACTGGGTTTCACTTTTGAGGGCGATAGAAATGTTCTAGAATTAGATTGTGGTGATAGTTGCACAATGTTGGGACTATCTTGGAAACCACTCAAATTGTACACTTTAAAAATGGTTAAAATGGGAAATTTTAAGTTATATAGATTTTACCTCAATTTAAGAAAAGTAGGCTGGTAACGATGGCTCACGCCTGTAATCCTGGCACTTTGGGAGGCCGAGGAGGGTGGATCACTTGAGGTTGGGAGTTCGATACCAGCCTGACCACCATGGAGACATGGAGAAAGCCTGTCTCTACGAAATATATAAAATTAGCCTGGTACGGTAGTGCATGCTTGTAATCTGAGCTATTCAGGAGGCTAAGGCAGGAGAAACGCTTGAACCCGGGAGGCAGAGGTTGCAGTGAGCTGAGACTGCACCATTGCACTTCAGCCTGGGCAACAAGAGCGAAACTGTCTCCAAAAAAAAAAAAAAAAGTAAGTTGTGAGGATGGGACAAATTTGTGAACGGGGAGAGCTCAAATTCGTGAATGGGTAGAGCTCAGAATGATTCTTGAAACATAGTGAGTGGTCTGTAAATGTTACTGGTGATTGCATGTTTGCTTAATTATTTAGCGGTCTATCACTGGCCTTCCTCTTCCTTGAGCTAATGAGACCCTCACACTGTATTCCTGCTTATCATGAACCTGAAGCAGCCACGAAGCTGAAGAGCCTTATAGCAATTCCTGCCTCTCACACTGGTGGACCCTGGTGGCCTGTTCCAGGAGTGGGAGTGGAATGAATGCCTGCACTCCCACTTCCCCTGAATGGCTCCAAACGGCAGATAGTCAGAGGCTGAGTAACTCACGTAGAGAAGTTCAGAGAGAACCTAACCTTGGGCTTCGTGTCCTAGGGCTCTGGGCCTCTGGGCTAGGATCTAATTTGGATGAGGAAGAGAGAGCCTGTTGATACCTGACTATTTTTCTCCCCAGGTTCCCTGCCAGTCTGCTTTCCTGGAAGGATGACTGTGTGGCCCAAAGCCACAGTCCCCAGGCATTGGTAGAGGTCCCTGACGGGTGGCTCTGCACAACTCTGAAGGCCAGCAGGGGCTGCCGACGCTTGCAGGACAGAGATGCAGGAAAAGCAGCAGACACAATATGGTGGGGTTTGAAGAAATCTGGAGGGACCGGGTGGGGGACTTTTCTTTGTAATGTCATCACAGATGATGATGGAGAAAGGTGTAGAGGTCTTAAAAGGGAACTCAATTCCTTCATCCTCTTCCTCTTCCCCTTCCATCTTTGTGACAATCCTCGTCACCTCAGACTAGAAGACCAGTGTTTCCATTCTATACTCTATCAAATCCCAGATATTTCAGGACAGGCCTGACTCAGAAATTTTCTGTCTTGACATCTCCACACTTACTTATGCATTTTTGGGACCATTTATCCCAGCTCTTGGTGAGGAAAATACAGTGATTAGTCAAATCCTGCTCCCTTTAACTTCGTCCTTGCTTTACCAGAGCTGCTTGGTGGGGGCTTGTCAGAGAGTAGGAGGGGAGAATGCCACCGCCTTGGGGTGCCTACCTGCAGAGCTGAATGTGTCCTCAGCCTAATGTTCTGAGTGGGGGACACCAAAAACATGTGCTTTGTGGTGTGACACCTCTGTCAATCTATTGCCATATTCTATGAAGTCAACCCAGGAAGGTTCAGGTAGCAAATGCCTGTGCAAAAAGTCAGGGGAGCCAGCTGCCTGCTTTCAGGACCCACATCTGACTGACCGACCCCTCCCCTTGGGTTAGCCACAGCTTCTGGGTGGCATTGGTTTTGGGGTCCTTGAGCTGCCAGAGTATCCCTCTGAGGACTCCCCTGAGACCTCCCCTCAGACACAGTTACCAAACATGTTTTTCATCTTTATTAATCTGCTCCTCTTCTCACATTTCTCAGCTCACAGCTGCACTGTTATCTGATGGGCTCGCTGCCAGCCTCATGAAGCCTGACAGTTATAAAGGGTGGATTAGCTGCAGAAGAATATTTATTAGGAAAAAAATCTCTTTTCATTCTTCTGTTGTTTTATATGGAGTTGGCCACATATTGCCTGAGTGAGATCAGAGCGGTCCTTTGAGAGCTGTGAGCAGAGGTTCCGTAGCTGGGTGTTCCGCAGTGCTGGGTGAGCGGCCATGATTATTCTTGACCGCCATGGGCCCCTCTCTCTAGGCCTCTCCCAAAGGGTCCTGCTCAATTTCACAGGTCAGAGAGGTCTGTGATATGGCTGCCTTTTTCCAGAAAGAAGAGCATCTTATTTAAATGGATCGCACCTTTCCTCCAGTCTCTAGAGTTGAGATGAGTAGAGAACTTATCCTTTCTTAATGATTTCAGTTTAGTAGCCCCACTTGGCTGGGGTGTATTTAATGGCATTATGAGAGAAAAGAGATGTTCCAATAGAAAATGGAGGGAGGTAGGGGCTTTTTCTTACCTATGTATGAAGAAGCTCTTCAGGCATGGGTAAGAGTTTTTCGTACAGATGGGGTATCACTATGTTACCCAGGCTAGTGTCAATCTCCTGAGCTTAATTGATTTTCTCACCTTGGCCTCCCAAAGATCTGAGATTATAGGTGTGAGCCACTGCGCCCGGCCTCGGGTCCATTTTGATGCCTTTCTTGCCCTTGCTAGTTCCCAGATTGAGTGCAGTCTGCTTGGTTAGTACTGAGATAATTCTAGGTCTCTTCAAGGAAATAATCTCCTTTGTAGGGAGTTGATTTTCATTCCGTCTTTGTGACTTTGGTGGTAGGATTGCAAATCAATTGTGTTTGCCAAGGCTGAGAAATGTTCTGATGGCATTGATGAGCTCCCAGTGAAGCCCAGAAAACATGCCCTGTTAAGGCATACACTTTAAGTAAACTCCAGGGCGATGTCAAATTTCCCACACCAGCCTGGGAGCTGGCTGTGCCAAACTTGCCTGGGCCTGCCTGCCTCTGATGCAGTGTGATACAGGGGCATGGCGGGGGCAGTGTAGGTGAAGAGGCCTTGGGTGCTGGCCAAGAGGGTGACTTCTGATCTGGTCTTTCTGATCCAGTGGTGGTCATCATCTGGAATTCAAGCTGGTCTGGGCTCTGGTAGTAATGGGAAAACTGAAGAGTCAGGGTCTCTGGAGCATGGAGGGAGAGTCACTGCGAGAAGAGAACCCAAGATGTATTCGAGCTACAAGGGAACACTGCAGACTGGAATACCCTGTCCACCCACCACTGCTAGACTTCAAACCCCTTTCCCTATCCCTGCCACATTTGCCATGCCTATTTCTACAGTACATTCTCTCTATTGTGTGTTCTCCTGGAGAAGAAGCTGTGGCTTTTGCAAAAGAAAGTGTCTTTTCGAAGAGTGTTGGACACGTGGAGAGAGAACAATGGGTGCTAGGTCTTCTGCCAGGAGGATCTATACAATGTGTAGATACAACCCCTCTCAATCCAGCCCTCCTTTCCATTTTTTTCGTTTCCTTTCCCTTCCCCCTGCCACTGCTTTCCTGGTTTCTTGGTGATTCTTACCTCTCTGGCTGGACCACCTGCTGTCTTGTTGTGGGAAGACATTAGGCACACCCCACATGACCTCATCACCCCCCTCCTTGTCGCTGTGCTCCTCTTGACACCCTGGTTTTTGGATAATGACACCAACATTCTGTAAGTCACCTAGCACTAGAGCTCAGGTCAGTTTCTCCTTTTCTTCCTTCTTTCTTTTTGTGAGACAAGGTCTGGCCCTGTCATCCAGATTGCAGTGAGGTAGCACGGTCTCAGCTCACTGCAGCCTCAACTTCCAGGGCTCACGTGATCCTCCCACCTCAGCCTCCTGAGCAGCTGGGACTGCAGGTGTGTGCCACCATGCCCAGCTATTTTTAAATTTTTTGTAGATATGGGATATCACTATGTTATCCAGGCTAGTCTCAGTCTCCTGAGCTCAAGTGATATTCCCACCTTGGTCTCCCAAAGATCTGGGATTATAGGTGTGAGCCACTGCGCCCGGCCTCAGGTCCATTTTGATGCTTTTCTTGCCCTTGCCAGTTCCCAGACTGAGTGCAGTCTGCTTGGTTAGCATCTCTTGCATTCATATCCTATTTTTCTTCCTACCTACTGCTCTGATTTTGGTAATTATCTCTCATCTGGGTTAATACCATAATTTCCTAACTGAACTTTCAATATTTTTCCTCTTTCTTCTTAAAATTTTCTTCTAACATGGGGCCAGATTAATATTCTAAAAGGCTCTGATCATAACCTTGTTGCTAACTCTCCATTGCCAACCCCCAAGTCCCCAGGCTACTTAAATGGACAGCACGGGGGGCTCTTCAGTCTTCTTTTTCAACCGCATTCTCGGAGGGACTATGAGCTCCATGAGGCCAGAGCTCTTGTGCGTTTTGTGTATGCATTTATATTCGTGATCGGCACAGAGCCTGCCTACAACAGAGTACCTGGCAATGAGCCCCCTATCCAGAAATGCTGCTCCTGTCTTCCAGGAATCCTGACTGCTTCTAAAAAATATGCTTCATTTTTCCTACCTCCTCCTTTGCAAATGTTCTGCCTGGAATGCATGCCGTACCATAAATGTCTGTTCCATGCCTACCCATTTTCCCAAGCCCAGCCCAAATGGCACCTTCCTTCATGTAGCCCTCTGTGATTCCACAGAAGGACCTGCTTATCCCCTTTCTAAAGTGCCATGGCAGTTTCTACCCTCTCATGGCCCTTGACATCGTTTGCACTTATTTGGGTACTTCTCATCTCTTGTCCAGTAAGGTTTGAGCTACTTGGGGACTGGGCTCGTTTTTATTAATCTTTTAAAGCACCTAATACAGTGTCTTCCTCTGGAAGGTATTTGGTAAATTTTATTGAATTAATAAACACATGCTTAAGTCACCAATAAATCTTTTATCTGCAGACTTGGTTTATTCATAACCACGTAATCTCACCACTTGATGATGAATGACTTGGAGGCCAGTTAGCATTCAGTTTATTGGCCGCAAATAAACGAATTATTTGGGTGGATTAACTGACTCTAATAAATGTGAACAAATTAGCACTTACAGCAAGAATGATATTGAGGTGAATTCTGTGCCAGGTTGTGGGGCAAGACGCTGGGCGTTCCCCCATTAGCACATCACTTCCTTTCTCACTCCACTGCGTTCCTCTTGACTTCTTGGTTTTTAGACAATGGCACCACCATTTAGTAAGTCATCCAGGCTTAGAGGCCAGGCCCATTTCCTTGCTTTCCTTACCCTTGCTGCTTTCCAAATTGAGCACAGTCTATCTGTGTTGCTTTCGGTATCCTGAGGCCCTGGATTATATGAACTTGGGCTGTGGGTGGGAGATGCCATAAAGATGGACCCACGAGGGCCTTTAGTGTTTCTCTAGCTAAGAGCTCTCCTGGATCCTTCTGAAGAGCCTGTTTCCTGTGATGGTCAGGATGGGAGGTGCTGGTCAAGCCTCTGAGCCTGTGCTCATTCCCTTCCCCTATTTTGCTCCTCCATGAAACTTCTGGAGCCACTGGTGGAGGTGGTTCTAAGGCTGTGGTGATCTGGGGAGGGTCTCTGTGGTGACTCAGCATGGGCAGAGGGAGAGATCTGGCTTTCTCAGCTTCCTCTTCTGGCAGGGCCCTGAAAGAGCTCAGGTCTCAGAGATTTCCCGGTTCCAGTGTCCTCTCTTCTTAACGGTCCTCAGCTCACAGCTCCTCTAGAAAGTGGCCTTTATGTGTAAGCAGCTGAGTTTTCATTCCGGCATGTCACTCATCTTTCTATGCCTTAATTTCCTCATCTAATGGTGACATCTATTTTTGGGGGGTGATGGCATTGTTTTTGTGGATTAAATGAATGTCATACACTTTGAGAACCAAGTGTGTTGCTGCCTGTGTTGTAAGGGTGGGCAAGGTATCTAAGAATTCCTCTGGGGAGGGGTAGGCCAGCTGTCTCAATTAAGTCAGTGGCAACACTTAATTGAATGGTTTGGTGCACATGATGTTTTGAGCTTGGTGCAGTGGGGACCCTGGAAGACATGTCATTAGTCTGGCCCAGGCTGGGCTAAGGGCCTATCCTGGGTGTTATTTCAAGTTCAGTGTTGTCCACGGAACTGTGGCACTGATGTAAAATGATTTGATTCTTAAGATCTTCCAGATAATGCTGCCCTTATTTGGGAGCAGTGGATTGAGGGAGAGTTAGAAGGTATTCCCAGAATCTAATTTCTAGGGGAGAGAGTGCCTCGTTTCCTGTCTCCCGGGCCCTTCACCACAGCTAGCTGTCAGTAGGGGGAGCTCTGTCACTGCAGTGGCCCTTCTTGCTGACTTAGGGCGGAGGGGCTATCTAGGGGCCTGAGGAGGGTTTAGGAGTGGCCAACAGGGGTCTCTTCTGCAGGAGGAACCTGAGGTGTCTGCTGAAGAGCAGCCAGGTCAGGAGTCAAGGGGTTCAGGGTCCCCAGCTGGAAAAGAAATGAAAACGCTCTGTGCCCAGTGCCCAGGGGAGAAAATGCACCAATGTCTGACAGGGAGCCTCACTAAGGTGGGGGAAAAGAGAGAGGCGTGCAGCCTCACTAAGACTGAAGCTGCCACAGCACCTGCTTGCTAGCCCATAGAATCCAAAATTGCCCTCCCTCTCCGCCCAGGGCTGCTTTTGGGGACTGGCTGCCAGTTGGGGATGGGGGAGGCCAAGACAGAACTCAGAGTTCCTGTGTGTGTCCCATGAATGTCTCGTGTCCATTCTTATTGGCAGGGGAGGGAACCTGTCTTGAGTCTGGCCTTGGGAGGCGTCCTGTCCTGTCCCTGGCTGATCTGCTGTACCTGAGGCACAAAGGTTCTAAATGGGAATGTCTCCATGTGGTGATTCAGGTTAACTGTCTTCTTGTGCACTTCATGCCCTGGCTCAGACTGGGAAGAGAGGACAAAAGGGTCAAGGGACACATCCTTGTATTCTAGCCTGCGCTTGGTGGCCATGAGAGCGTTAAGGAGATAGATGCCTGTGTGCGCGTGCGTTTCTTAGACCCTTGGGGTGGCAGGGTGGGGTGAGCACTACGAATGTCCATCTTGAATATTCAGCAGGAGGGTGCCTGGGTGGTCTCAGAAATGGCCCAGCAGTCATTTCTCATGAGCATGAGAGGAAGTCCAGCAGAAGTTGCTCAGTGTGGTCTTGTTCAGAACCACTCTGCCCTTACTGGGGACCTCTAAGATCAGTTTTTGTGCCTTGAATATTTAGGTTGAGATTGAGCTTGGTGCACGGTTGGTTCAGAGATGGAGGAAGGATTTGCTGGGGCTGTCTTATGAAGGCCTCTGAGACCAAAAGACCATCCCCGGCATCCTTTGGTTTTGGGATAAAACAACAGGCTGACTTGAAGCAGTTTAGGAGAATCCTACTGGAATGACGATAGGTTAGAGATTCTCTCTGGGTGCATAGAAAAGGGACTGCTTTCCTGTTTGTAGTGAAATTTGCACCAAACATCTGAGTTTCAAAGATGGAGAGAGGCTGACTCGCTTTCCAGCAGCATCTGGGTTCTTTTAATTCCCATGAGCTTGGTCTCAATAGTATCATGAAAAATTGCTGTGACCTGCCATGCCTACTACGTTTTGTAAGCCTCAGTTTATAGTGTTGCTGGGGAAGTTAGCCCCATTTTCTCTTTCCTGCAAGCTGGGTGCGTCTATACCTCTAAGGCGCAGACATCAGTTAATTGGTAGCCAGATGGGAGCCCACAGAGACATCCTGTCCTTCTGGAAACACACGTGCAAACCTAAATTTTGTCTTTGCAAATCGGTTGACTAACTCTGCTTGCTAGAAGCAAAGTAGCTCTCACGAATTGTCCAGTTTGGAGATTTTCAGATCATGATGAATCAGACACAAGGCCAGGTCTCCTCTTTTGTATGGAGGCAACATTAGGTAAAGGGGAAGGCTGAATGCTCAGGTCAGCATACCTAATAATGCCATCTCCTCCTCCCCCAAGCCCTTCTATGGCTCTGGCTGCTCTTAGACAGAGAGAAAAACCCTTTGGAAAGTCTATAATGCCCTGCATGGGGTGCCTTCTCTGAGAGCTAGGCTCTTTAGACCCATCCTACACCAATCTCTGGACCCTAGCCACTTGGGACCTTGGTTCATTGATTCTTTCCAGACTTAAGGCCTTTGCGTAAGTTGCTCCTTTTTCCTGGCATGCTCTTTTCCATCCCCATCCCATCCTTTTTTCTAGGTGATTCCCAGTCATCCTTTAGGGCCTAGCCTAAGTGACACTTTTCCAAGGAAGTCTTCTGGGACCTCCAAGATTGCGTTCCATCATGTACTCTCAAAGCCCTTGGTAGCACTTATTACAATTATTAGTGTCTTGAATTGTATAATTGTTTATCTCCTCTTTTCTCTGCTAGAATGTAAGCTTCAAGAGGGTAAGGCTTGTTAGTTTATTTTTTATCCTGTTAGTCACTCAGCACAATGCTTGGCACAATTTAGGTGCTCAGTAAAAATGTGTTGAATGAATGAATGAATGGGGTCACCAGGTTGCCACTGCAATCAATCCCTCTGGTCTTCTGCTAGACAAACTCCTGTCTCAAATTGTGTCAATGCTGTTACTTGTTCTTACCCAGTATAGGGGAGAACCACAGGTGGGCAAAGTAGCTCTACATACAGCTCCTATGACTTTCGACGCTTAACTCTTGTGAGGTGATCATAGTCTCATCTCCCCCTGTTTTATCTCCCCCAGAGTCTCTGCTGAGGCAGAGTCCACACCCTACTATGACCACTGACTTCTTCCTTCTGATCCTTAGTTTTTTGGTATTTGTGTGAAAAATGTGGCTTTCTCCAGGCAAAGCCCAGAATGCCACCTGGTCCAAGGACGATTGTTGGCTATGATCTCCTCAGTTACACTTCCTGAGCTGGCTTCTCAGGCTGGTCTACCCTGCTGTGGATGCAATTTCAGGATGAGACTGAGAAGCAGGTCATCCAGACTGCTGGGTTGATTTTAAAGGAAACTTTAATATCTCCTGGATAAGCCAGCAATTGATTTCTGCAAGTCCTCCAGGACTTTGCACCTTGAGACTTGGGTTCAGAGGCAGCGGAGAAGGCGGACTGTGAACTTCCCTTTGCCTAGAGAACTGGACTACAGCTTAATGGCTGGGCCCTAAGCAACTCTAGAACACTGCAGTTGTCAGTTGTAGATATCCTTTACTCCAAGCCACTTCTGGACCTGCGTGTCCTTGGGGTCCTGGTGCTGAGTCAGCAGCACCTCCCTGCTGTCTTGGCATTGTGTGGCCAAACTAAGCCAAGTCTGATATAATGAGTCGGTTCATCTAGAAGCTCACATCCTGTGCTCTTTTCCAATATGACACTCAGCCAGCTGGCACCCAATAGTGAAGAGCGACTCTGAGAACCGAGGCTGCTTAGGACTCATGGCCCTGCAGGAGCCAACAGCAAAATCTCTGTGGAGGGGGAAGCCATCCTGCTGCCAGGCCTCTCTCTCTGCTCCATGTCAGTTCCTGTCTGGCAGTGCCATGGCCCTGGCTGGCAGTCAGAGATCCACTGCTGGTGCTTGTTGGTGGCTTGGCTCTCTTCCATCTAGCCAGGGCATTTGGGCCTTTTTTCTATGTTCCGCTTATGAGCTTGGGAAGCGAGCCAGTGGTTCTCCTTGGAAGTTGCCTCCATCCATGTCATTTCCCATCCTAGTCTCAAGGGAGACATGTTTCTTTATCTCTTTCAAATTGACACCTTCTCTTGCCTTTGGCTCAAATACAGACACCTCCAGCAGTACCAGTGCTGTGGGGAGGCCAAGGGGCGACGGAGCATGTACAGGAAGTAGTGGTAGCAATGTAGAGTTAAATTCAGTTACCAGTGCTGGATGAAGCTTTGACTCTCTGGGGTTGTAAGTTAGCTAAGAAGGAAGGCGGTTACAGGCCTCATTCTTGCCTCCTGAACTGATTGGCTGTGGCTTTTATCAGGAACTCACTGGCACTTCTCTGAGCATCAGTGTTAACTTCCATCATGGGCTGAATTGTGCACCCTCCTCCTCCTCTTCTAAGTTTATAGGTTGACTTCCTAATCCACAGTATCTCAGGATGTGACTCTATTTGGAGGTAGGGTCTCTAAGGAGATTATTTAGGTAAAATGAGGTCATACGACTAGGCCCTAATCCAATATGACTGGTGTCCTTATAAGAAGAGATTAGGATACAGATAGGTATAGAGAGAAGACCATGTGAAGATAGAGAGAAAGCGGAAATCTGGAAACCAAGGAGAGGGGGTTTCAGAAGAAACAACCCCGCAGACACCTTGATCTTGGACTTCCAGTCTCCACAATGGTGAGGAAACAAATTTCTGTTATTTAAGCCACCCAGTCGGTATTTTGTTTTGGCAGCCCTAATGAACACACTCTTCCAGATGTGGCAGAGAGGATGTGCAGAAGGGCCAAGAGAACAGTGTCTCAGATGCTTCCAGTGTTCCCAGCTTCTTCATGAACTCTCAAGGTTGGTGGTATCCCTTTGGCATCTCTAGTTCTTTTTGCTTCAGGTAGCTACCAACCTCATCTGGTTTTTGGTGGTTAGCCTAAGTCGCTAGTAAATAGAGTGTTTCTACTCTTAATCTTTTTTTTTTTCCATTTATTTTATTGCATTTTAGGTTTTGTCTACTCTTAATCTTATTCTCCCTTTATGAAAACCTCATGATAGGAGCTGCAGAATCTCACCGTCACCCAGTGTGGCTGATCCCACCCTCCAGAAGCTCACATTCTATATGGAAGAAAGACACACGGACTGCCTCACTGCAGCATGGTGGGTGCTGTGATAGTGGTCAGCAGGGGGCATGAACTAAGGAGGACACCCTGAGCCCACCTGAAAAAGAAAGTCACAGAAGGCTTTGTGGAGATGATGGCCAAGTCTAAAGTCTGTCGGTACTTTGAGGGTAGAGGCTGGGTCTTGTTCACCTGTCTTCACCCATGGAAACTAGCACAGCACTTTGCATAAAGTAAGTGCTCATCTAGTGTGTTGGGCGAATGACTCTCTGAAAATCCCTTCCAGCTTTATGATGCCATAATTCTGCGGCTTCAGAGGTCCCATAGCACTCAGATGGCTGAAGGTGCTGCTGGTAGCTGGCGTGAAGGTGAACAGACATGGGGTTTTATGATATGCAAAATCATTTATTAACAATTAAACTGCAAACCAGGGAGGAGAGCATAATGAGCTTCCCTCCTTAGCCCAGATTTCTGGGAAAATCCTCACGTGTAACCACAAGAACACAGCCAGTGCAGCTGCCCCAAGTGGATGAGCAGAGGCGACGTCTTACTCTCCACAAAGCCAAGGTTGGTCAAGCTCCCCACAGCTGTTTCCCACAGAGAGGAAATCCCCTAAGTTCCCAGGTAGTGTAAACTGACCGTGTGTTTATAAAATACACGCCATGGCCCAAGAGCATGAAAACAGTCCAGATGCATGAACTTGCAATGCAGCAGGGATTCAAGACACTTGGGAGTAGGGAGGAGAACGTGGGTGAGAAAATGCTTCAACGCCAAGGCAGAGTGGCTCTCCTCTGTAGGACACCCAAACGGATCCAAAACCGAAGTTCAAAAAAGAACAAACATGCAAGCCCTTTGAAAAGAAATTGTGCCTAGGATTGGAAAGCTGAGTGGTCAACCCTCAGACAGTGCTGTGAGTGAGTGATTGTGGACCACCCCGCACCCAAGGAATCAGGGGCAGCTCATGCTCCCGTGTGTCCAAGGGCTCTGAGAGCCCAGATTAAAATTCTTTCTGCCCGGCTTTTGCAAGATGGAGCCCAAAGAGCCCACTTGTGAGAAGGCAGGGGATTGAGGTGGGGTCCCCTCCTCCCAGTACAGACTGTGTGGTGCCTTCAGATGAGCTGTTTTGTTTCACGCTGAGCTGAGCTCACCTAGGTGATGACAAGAATACCAGGCTGAGTCCCGATCAGCAAAGAGGGGACAGGAAGAGGAAGAGGAAGCAAGTGTAGCCATGCAGAGCTGTGACTGACCGAAGCCTCATCAGAACTGCTGGTTAGCATCATTTTTAATCCTTCATCCGGGTTAGTAAAATGTTGACAAGGGAGAATTCTTGTAGTGAATCTCCCAGTCTATTAAGAAAGCTGTTTCAGACCTGGGGACATAAGGCAGGAGTGTTGGAGTCATCAGACTGTCTGCAAAATATTAGTTGTCAGACTCTGCAAAAACCCTTAGGCTGCACTTGGTGTGAGTCCCTCCAGGTTGAACTAAACACTGCAAACTGGATGTACACAGACATCCTTAATAGCTTCTGGGGACTCTGGAAAATGCTGGGTACTGGCTCCCTCAAAAATGGACTCTAAGAGAATTCACGGCAGGCCCAGCGTGGCTGCTGGCCTGGAGGCTAACAGTGATTATGGCAGTGCTGATAAAAATAAGAATGACGATGAGTTATTGAGTTATGGAGTTTTTGATCTGCTCAGGCACCATGCTGGGCCTACATAGTATCTCATTCAGTCTTACTAAGGACCATTATTGTCCCTTTCCCACCTAGGGGAAAGGAGATTTAAAGTCAAACTGCTTTCTCACGGTGACAGGTAGGTGGTGGATCCAGCATACAAATGCAGAGGCTCCAGCCCCAAAGCCCATGCTCTCTGCTCACACTGGCCCGCCCAGGGCAGGCACTGTCGGAACTTCCTGGGGTTTTCAGGCTGTTCTGGGAGGAGGCCCAGATATCGAATAGGAGCCAAGCTGGGCTCTGGATCTACCTGAAGCACCCAACTCACTCCATTCCGTGGTGTGACTAATGGCATTTCAGAACTGTTCATCTTCTGACCTGACCTCAGGAAGCCACAGTCCCCTGAGGTCTAGGGTGTGTATGCTTGGGGACCCGAAATTAGAGGCACACCTACCTAGGATTGAATGTAACAATCTAACCAAGAAAAGGTGTGTGTGTGTGAGTGAGGGTGGGAAAACAGGAGAGCAGGAGAGATAGGGAGGAAGAGGAGAAAGAGAGGGAGACAGAGAAAGACAGGCCCGGTTTGTTATCCAGGGGCCAGGAAAGGAACTGAGAAGGCCCTGAAGATGCAGTCCAGGCAACCTATCCCCCAGCCAGCCTTGACCCTCAGTAGTACCTCAGCTTTCCCTTCCCCACATCCTCCAAGCTCTTTCCCCTTAACAGCTAGAGACACCCTAGGCTGCTCAGAATGAAAAATATCCTGGAACTTAACAGCAAAGGAGCTGCCATGTTCTACTGGATTCCTTTCTGTCTTTTTTTTTCAGATAAGGTCTCCCTCTGTTGCCCAGGCTAGTGTGCAGTGGTGTGATCTTGGCTCCCTGCAGCCTCAACCTCCCAGGCTCAAGTGATCCTCCTGCCTCAGCCTCCTGAGTACCTGCCTCAGACTCCCAAGTACATGGGACTCAGCTATTTTTTTTCCTTGAGTTTTAGTAGAGACAGAGCCTTGCTATATTGCCCAGGCTGATGTCAAACTCCTGAGCTCAAAGGATCCTCCCATCTCCACCTTGTAAAGTGCTGGGCTTACAGGTGTGAGCCACCTCCACTGTATTTCTCAACTGTGGGCCTGGCCTCCACTGTATTTCTCAACTGTGGGCCTGGCCTCCACTGTATTTCTCAACTGTGGGCCTCTGCCTCCTCTATTTCCCCCCACACTGTAGCCCCAGCCCCCAAGGCTCCCACATCTTCCCCTCCCAGCTCTGCTCTGGAGGCCTGATTTTCTGACTGGAAGGCTGTTAGGCTCACCATTGGGAAAGGCCATCCTTAGGTCACGTGGAGCCATAAGCAATACTAGCCTCCTCCTCCTGTCATTTTGCACATTAGGAGATACACCAGAAACCTCAGTGTCTCTCTTTCTCTCTCTAGCCTGGTCTTTGGGACCTAGGTCAGGAGAGCACGATGAATTTAACTAGAAGAAGAAATCTCCAATAGTTTTACCCTCTATCTTTGCAAGCCTCTGACTTCTCAGTAAACATCGGGTTGAAAGTGAATGCTATTATCAGCTGCCAGTTTACAATATAAGGGGGTCTGAAGAGGAATGAAGGAGAAGCAGCTTTGAAGGAAGGAAGAGTGATCAAAATTAGGTTTCGGTCCTTTTGGGTTGCAGGGGAGGGAGGGTCACTGGTGATAGCAAGCCAGTCACAGGGCTTTGCAGAGCAGGACTAATTCTGTGTTCTGCACTGGGTGAGGCAGGTGCAGTTGCTATCTGGGCTACAATCTGGGTCCCAGAGGAGTTAGTTCATATCTTGGGGCCATCTTGCAACTGCAATCCCATTTTGAAGCCAGGTAGCAGAGTTTGTGCTCATAACAATTTATTCTTTTTAGCTGTTTCTGTCTTTTATTTTCCTTCTTTGTCTTCCAGAGCAGTCTTCTCCCCTCTCCCCAGCTCCCCAAAGGCCTGCCAAGTTTGTTTTCTGTTAAGTGCTCATCTCTCCGATCCCCCTGCAGCTGGGGAAGGTGTTGGTATCTCCAGCGACCTCAGGCTTCAAGTTTCCTTCTGGGAGGTACCAGTTAGCTGCCCATGCAAATCAGTCTTGCCTAGAGATCTTGGGAGAAGAAAGGGAAGCTCAGAGGAGGCACTGATCTTGCCCTGTGTTTTAGGGAAGCTGCTTTCGCTGCTGCTTTCAAGTGACCTGGATCTCATTAAAGATACTGATGTGGGGTGTGCTTCTGAGAAGGTGCCTGAGAAATGAACGTGACTTGCTTGTTGCCTTTGAGGGTCCGTGGGAGAGAATCACAATCCGGTCCAGATCTTATCTTCTCAGGAAGGGGCACAAAACAACACAGCAAAACAGCTGCCCGGACGAGAATACCACCTAGTGTCTTCACACCACACACCCACATGCGGTGAAGTTTCTGTTTCCCATGAAGATGAAAGAGGAGGGGAGAGGCGTGTCAGGGATTCCCTGAGCCCTGATAGGAGGGCTCAACTGGGAGAAGCGGGGATTATCAGGCCAACCCACGTAGAAGGACCCACTCAGCTCTCAGGACGCATCTCCTCCACCTGGACTGCTCTCCCTGGTGCGGCACTGAGGGACTGAGGGCTCTGGTTTTGTTTTCCAGAAGAGGCGATCCATCAATAAAAATCTGTGAAACATGCACTCTGCATCCACCTTGTATTCTGGGGAATCCAATTAGATACAAGACCATCCTGGCCCATGTGCAACTTCATGAAACCAATCACCAATAAAGGAAAAGTTAAATAACAGCTAACGCACGTGCTCAAATCACACACGTGAGTGGTTAGGTGGTACATGACTCATTGGCAAATGAAACACACATTCATTCTCAGTTTGCTCCTATACTGACATTTCGCTGAACGAACGGAACAGTCAGAAGGGTGACACACCACTGCAGCTAGCTGAGGTGGGGGCGGGAAGGGGAGGGTTTTAGGGCAGCATGGCATGGCTACAGCTACCTCTATATGTCCCCAGTTGTAATATGAAGGACTTGTTTTCTGGATGGATTCAGGGCCAGCTTTGCCATGCTCCCAGAAGGCTCTGTTTCTACTTTCCTGCAAGACATCAGTCCTACCTGCTCACATCTGTTCCCTTCCCTTCAATCAGAGCCTACTGCTGAGCCTTCCTCCATTGTTTGCTGTAACACACTCTGATATAGGCCTCCTGCTTCTACCCTTCAGAATGATGCCAGGAGTAGCTTCTCTGCTATTGCCTTGGCCAGGATAAATTCTCAGTGAAATGCTAATAGAAATGAATTGAATGGAATGGAAGGTAATTGGTTTGGGCAAGTCCCAGCTCTGTTTCTCACTAAGTATGTGACTGTGAGCCTCAATTTCCTCATCTGTAAAATGAGTACAAAAAGGAATATCTTTATTATTATTATTACTATTAATATTTTTTTGAGATGGAGTTTTGCTCTTGTTGCCCAGGCTGGAGTGCAACAGCGCGATCTAGGCTCATTGCCGCCTCTGCCTCCTGGGTTCAAGTGATTCTCCTGCCTCAGCCTCCTGAGTAGCTGGGATTACAGGTGCCTGCCACCACACCTGGTGAATTTTTGGGTAAAGATGAGGTTTCACCACGTTGGTCAGGCTGGTCTCAAACTCCCGACCTCAGGTGATCAACTTGCCTCAGCCTCCCAAAGTGCTGGGATTACAGGCGTGAGCCACCACGCCCAGCCAAAAAGGGATATCTTTATTGTGTAATTGTTATGAGGATCCCAGGAGATAATGAATGTGAGGGCACCTGCCACAGTGCCTGGTGTGTGTCAGAGTCTCCTGCCGTGTGGGCATCACCAAAGCCCACGCCAAAACAGTGCTTCTCAAACCCCCATGTGCACCCGATCACCTGAGGAGCTTGTGAAACATGGATTCTGATTCTGTGGAACTGGATGGGGCCTGAAATTCTATATTTCTATATTCTATATTTCTAGTAAGTTCCTGAGGTGGGTCAAGGGCCACACTTTAAGTAACAAGGTATAAAAGGACTTTGCATTTCCATAATTCGCTCGGGTGCTGACCCTCCCCTGCATTGATGGTTTACACCGACTCTTGCCTTCTCTGTGTTTGGAACCTTTTCCGCCTCCTCTAGTCTTGATTTCCCTCTGCCTCTCTTGCTGGCCTTTTTTGGCACCTCAGTCTACTTTCCCCAGTGGCCTCTGACTCTACACTTCTCCCTGGCTCTGCCTTTTAGAGTGGCCGCGCTCACACTGACTACCCGTTTTTAATGCTTCTGGTTTAGTGTGACAAGACTGTCTTAAAATTTGCCTGAGGTAACCTTTGGATAAAGCCCAATCCATTTTTCTTCTCTCCTGGGCTGCCAGGAAACTGACAATGAAGTTTTGTTTTGAGTTATAACATTCTCTCCTCAAGTTTTAGGATAAAACTAGTTTCTTCCCATGTGCCCTTCTTTTATGACTTGGTTCTTACATATTTTATTTTTTATTGTATTGTAGGTGTTGCCATTTGCTAGCTGAGTGATCCTGGGCAAGTCACTTAACCTCTTTGGGATTCTGTTTTCTTTCCTATAAAGTGGGGATGACAAAGATACCTACCTTGTAAGATTGTTGGAAAGATTAAATGAATATCTGTAAAGTCCTTAGAACAGTGTTTGGCACATGGGAAGCACCACATGAATGTTATTCGTTGTTGTTACTATTTTATAAATGGCCTCAAACCCTTTGGAAAGTGAAAATGGGTATCATCATCATCATCATCATCAGAAAAACCATGTCAGCATCAAAGTGGTATATAATATACCAAGAAATTATTATATTACTCTGAAATGCATAAGTTATGGGACATTTTTCAAGCTATTAAGAAACAGATTTAGGACAAATTAAATCAAATACAGTAGATAGTAAACTTTAAGAGACTCGTTTCTTGTATCCTAAAATCAAGAAGTTCCAAGAGGGATTGAAATAAAATAGAATTCGTCCTACCCAACTCTGTGCCTTGAAGCACAGCAACCTACTGATAGGCCATACATCTCCACACCTCGAAGCGGGCTTTGAGCATTGCAGTCTTGACTGAAACAATTCTTTTGAAGCCGCTTCTTTTGAACTTCTTTTCTGCCCTGTTCTCGCTTTCGGGTCTCTTCTAGCCCCTGACACATGGGCCTTGTCTCTCACTTCTGGTCCAGCTAATTTCTTAAACCTAATCATTGGATCCAGCTGACTGGATTTGACACTTGCTTTCTCTGCCTTATCACATTTCTGTTTGTTTCGGGACCCCATCTCACTGGATTTTGCTGTAGCTTCTAGGACTTTACCGGGTGACCTTCTGGGGTTCTCACGTATCTACCTCATACCTTCATGATTCCCTTAGTGAAATTTATTTTATGTCTGTTCTGTGCCAAACACTGATATAAATGCTAAGGAATATAGAGTTAAAAAAAAAAAAAAAACAACAAAAAACTGACAAAGTTTTGGCTACCATAGAGGTTACATTTCTGCTAGAGGAGACAGACATAAACAAATCAACAAATGCTATATACTCTACATTCTAAAGTGTGATCCATGGGCCAGCAGCAATGGTATCATCTGAAAGCTTGTTACCAGTGCAGAACCCGACCCTGCAGAGTCAGAATGTGCAGTTAACAAGACCCCCAGTTGATCTGTGTGCACATTACAATTTGAGACGTGCTGCTTGTACAAGATAGCCTATCCATGCTATGAAGGAAAAGAAAGCAGGTTAAGGGATTAGAAAGTGGAGGTGGGGTGGAGTGTGCATGAGTGCTACTTTCTATAGGATGGCCAGGGAAGGCTGCCTTGGTAAGACAGCATCTGCTCAGTGACCCGAAGAAGGGAGGAGCATGCCTGATAAATCCTTTCCCAGCAGAGGAAACAGTGAGTGCAAAGTTCCTTAAGCAGGATCATGGTGGACCTGTTCAAGGAGCAGCAAGGGGGTCAGTGTGCTTGGAGCAGAGTGAACAGGAGGAGAGTAGAAGCAGACAGGAGCAGGAGGGTGCCAGATCATTAGAGTGTGGGTCAGATTGAGAACCCTCTGCCCAAGTGGGATGGGAAGACTTTGGAGGGTTTTAAAGAAAGCAGGGACATAGTTATGCCTTAAAAGGATCACTCTGACTGCTGTGACTGTGGAAGAACAAAGTTAGAGGCAGTAAGAGCAGCTAGAGAATGGTCATATTAATCTAGGGGAGAAGTGACAATAGCTTAGGTTAGTATGGTAATGTTGGTGGAGGTGCTGAGAAGTGGTGGTACATGAGACATATTTTGAAGGTAAAATTAATAGGATTTTCCGATGGGCTGGGTGCAGAGGATGAAAAAAGGAGGGAAGCCAAAAACGACCTCAAGGTTTTTGTCCAAGAAACTTAGATAGGATTGCCGTTTGCAAGAGGAGCTGATGTGATGGGGAAAATTGTGGATTTTGTTTTAGACATGTTAAGTTAGAAATGCTCACTGGAAAATCAAGTAGACAGGTTGAGGATGCATTTGCTTACACGAGTTAAGGTTTGTGGGAGACATTTAAAGTAGGATGGACTTTAAGGATCTTTTACTTACTTCACAGCTGAATAAACTGAGTCTGAATGAGGTGAGGTGGCCTTGACCAAGGGCATACAGTGAGTTGGTCACTGTACTCACTTTTGGCCTTTTGTACTCATTGCATACTAGCTCTTCTTGCATGGAAAGACAGCAACAAATTATGTCAAAATATTATTAAAGTACATTTGTTTATTGGAATTCGCAAACTTTATAGGGTTGTGGAAATGAAAGAAAACCCATCTTGGATATTTCCTGCCAAAGCCTCATTCCTAGGCTAGAGGGCTCATGGGTTGGATTCTAGGTGGCCATTCTTGAATCTCTAGTTACATAGGAGGATCACTTGAGCCCAGGAGTTTGAGATCAGCATAGGCAACATTGCAAGATCCCTGTCTCTACAAAAAGTTAAAAAAGCAGCTGGTGTTCTGCCATGCATCTATAGTCCCAGCTACTTGGGAGTCTGAGGTGACAGGGCCAAAACCCTGTCTAAAAAAAAAAAGTTTCAAAGAGACTCACAGATTCATTTTACAAATGAGGAAGTTGAGGCTTAGAGCAGTTAAATGAGTAATTGAAGATCCTATTGCAGGTTAGTAACAGACCTGAAACCGAAACTGTCTTCTGACTCACAGTGCAAAACTTAGGACTTCGAGTTGGAAGATCTGTCTTCAACTTCCATCATTTCCATGAGCCTAAAGCAGGAAGAATGTGTCTCTCACCTTCTTTGGGTTTTCGCTTTAAGTATGTGATACTGTGCAAGTTACTTATCACTCCAATACATTAGCTTATTCATTTGTAAAGCAGAGTTAATCGAATGAGATAACTTACAGAAAATGTTTCAGGAAATTGCTTTGTTTCCTACTAAAGCACATAGCATTTCATATGCCACAACCATCCAAAGGAGAGGAAATAATCAGAATCCCAATTAAATTCTTCATTAGGAAGAGGATATGGACATGGGAGAGTCCTGTGCACATGACTTACATCCCTAGTGTCTTAGTTCATTTGTGTTGCTATAATGGAATACCTTGAGATTAGGTAGTTTATAAAGACAAGAATTGTATTTGGCTCATAGTTCTTCAGGCTGTAAAAGAAGCATGGTGCTGGCATCGGCTTGGCTTCTGGTGTGGGCTTCAGTGCTGCATCAGGATAGGCAGAGAATGTCAAAGAGGAAGTGGGCACGTGGAAGACAGACCAAATCTCAGGGACATCCTGGCTTTATACGAATCCACTCTCATGGGAACTAATACATTTTCCCAAGAACCAATCCACTCTCTCAAGAGCAAGAACTCACCCATTGCCTTGAGAATGGCACCAAGCCATCCCACCACAAGGGATCCCCCCATGACTCACCACCTCCCATTAGGCCCTGCCTTCAACACCACCACACTGGTGATCAAATTTCAACATGCTAGCCAGCTTCTTTTCCAGCTCCCCTCATCTCCTGAAGGGGCGATTTTTCAATTTCTCTCCTCTACCACATCTTCTATCCCTCTCAGAGGAAATACAGGCACTCAGATGGGAGCTCCTTTCATTTTCTGTAACTACAAGCATCTGCATAAACCCATTCCCATCTCTTCCTCCTTCTGAAATGGCATTATCCCGCTTTTCTCCTTGGCTAACTCCAATTCCCGCTTCTCATTCCCAGCTCGATTCAGAGGCCACTGCATCCCACTCACATCCAGCCTCCATTAGTGAATTGGCTGCTGGTCTTCTTTCCTCCCACAGCACCTTGTGTCCCTCCATCATAGCATGAATCCCATTGTCTTATAATATTTGCTTACTCGAAAGCCTCCCTCATTAGAAGATAGGGATTCTATTTGTCACTCTACCTATCTGGTGCCTAGCATGTAGTATGTTCTCGGCAAGTGCCTTTGTTTAAGTGACTAGGTGCATGATGCTCACTTGGGTTGCCCTGAAGATGACTTCTTAGCCTGTGTTGCTATCTCTCCTGGGTCTGAATTTCCTGTTGAGAGAAGAGTCTTCAGGTCATCCAGACTCTCTGTGCACCTCTTGGCTTCAGGTAGAAATGAATGAAAGCAAAATTGCTCTGTTTTGACTACTTTGCTCCAGCTGTATACCTGGTCCCCTGTTTGTCTGAAACCCTTTCTTGGATGGTAGAGGTGAAGACACTGATGTTAGGGATGGCTGCTGGTGGAGGCATGTGGTCCTGGGCCAATAGCTGTATAGCTATAAGCTCTTGATTTTCCCCGCTGTGAGTCTGCTCCTTCACCCATTCCCAAGCAGCCTTACCTGTTGCTGGGAAACTTTCTTGAGGAAGACCCCAGGGCCAGTAAGTCAGGCTGAGGAGGCTCTAAGCAGGTTATGGTAATGGGATCTTACCAACCAGGACACAAAAGGAAGTGGGAGGATGTAAAAGAAAGAAATGAGAAGGAGGAGGATGGCTTCCTGCTTCTCCCACCCCATCAAGTGTGGCCTCAGCTCCAGTAACTCAGCACAACCATTTCCACCTGTCCTCTGGGACTTGCATCTTTCTAAGACATGGGCTTGGAGGCTTAGGACAGGGAAGGCTACATGTTCCATGGGCCTGGAATCAACCAAGGTAAGCCTGTGCAGAGTGGAGGGGTCTCAGCATTCTTTCACTTGTTCTGATGACACCCCTTTGCCCTGGCACTGGGCTCCAGATGTGGAGGCCTCTGTGCCCCTCTCCATCCTAACCCTGACACTCCACAGTTTTCCTGCCTTTCAGATTCTCATGGAAAGTCACATATCCTGAAGAATAAGGTACAGAGTTTAGGAACTTGGACTCTGGAGACAGTCACATGTGGGTGCAAATGGGCTCCACCATGGAACTGTTCTGCAAGCTACTTACGCTCTATGGGGATGAGCTTTCACAGTCAAAAGGTGGTGAGTATCTGCTTGTGGGGTTTTGGGAGGACTGCATTAGATAATGCTTATGAGCTGGCTTTTGAGCTTTTGATAAATAGTGACTACTATGTTCTTTTTTTTTTATTTTTTTAAGACAGAGTCTTGCTGTGTCCTCCAGGCTATAGTGCAATTGTGTGATGTTGGCTCACTGCAACCTCCACTTTCTGGGTTCTAGTGATTCTCCTGCCTCAGCCTGCTGAGTAGCTGGAATTACAGGCACCCGCCACCACACTTGGCTAATTTTTTGTATTTTTAGTAGAGATGGGTTTCTCCGTGTTGATCAGGCTGGTCCCGAACTCCTGACCTCAGGTGAACCATATGCCTCGGCCTCCCGAAGTGCTGGGATTACAGGTGTGGGCCACCGCACCAGGCCCATTATGCTGTTTTTATAACTATATCTTTCTCTAACCTACCTTGTCAGAAATAATTCCCCTTCCACGGTGTTACTACAGAACATTGTGATAATATCGAATCGTTTTCATAATAGTATATATAATATGTGTTAGATATAAGCTAAATGCTACATATGTAGTATATTTTATATATGCACTATATACTTATATGGTATAACTAGATACAGTATATATACTATAGTGTTTATGGTATATACTATAGATTTAATAGTATGTAATAGTGTATGATAATAGTCCTAATAATAACTTTTATTCAATGTTTACAATATGTCAGACACTTATGAGCCTTATATGTATTAATTCACTTAATCCTCCCAAGATAAGCATGATCATTATCCAAGTTTCTCAGATAAATAACTGAGGCACAGAGAAAGTAGGTAACTTGCCTAGTGATCTGCAGTAACAGCAAGAGCAGGATGTGAAACGAGGCGGGTGGGCTCCAGCATTAGAGATTGTTGAACATGGGCTTTAGTACCCACCCCTGGGCTGTGAGTTTTATGACATGCACTGCCTGGGTCTGATTTATCCTTGTGATCTCCCCAATGCCTTGCTCCAGGTCCACAGTTATTTGTGGGAGGCCTGTATGAAGGAGATGCCATCAGCAGAATGTACTATCTCTTCAGTAGCTAATAGCCCCAGGAAGGAGGATGCCAGCTTCCTGGTGCCTGCTTCTCAAAGCCCTGGCCTTCTGCTCATTTCTGATCCAAGTAAATGGGCCATATCTGAACCTGACAGCAGTCAGGAGATGTTTCCCTCCCAGGGAATAGTGCTTCTAGTGCACAAGGCATACTGTGGTGGGAAAAAATGATGACTAAGGCAATTAAAATAAGAAAAATTGAGTCTCAGTTTCCATCTAGGGATTCTTCTTGAAAAGTGAGCAGAGGTAAGACATTGGGCACAAGCATGGACTCAACTATGTGGTGGTCTGCCAGCAAAGAGAGATGGTGCTCAGTAACTCATTCAGGGGGCCAGCAGGGCCCTGCTGAGCCATCCACCCATCCCCCACTCCAGGCATGCTGAAGCTGACAGTCACTTGAAGGTCATCACCATCAAAAGACATGAGTATGTAGCCAGGCACAGTGGTATGTGCCTGTAGTCTCAGCTACTCAGGAGGCTGACAGGGGAGAATGATTACTTGAGCCCAGCTTAGAGACCCTGTCTCCAAAACAAAATCAAAAACAAAAACAAAAGACAGTAGTGTGTAGTGATACAGACATATGATTGTTGATTGTTAGGATGTCATTTATGCCTTTTAAAAAGCATCATACATTGCAAAGGGTGGTAAAGATATGTTGTAACTGCAGAATGCTATAATAGTAATTACTAAGTAAAGATGCTAGTAATAATAATGTCTAATCTCTATACAGCACTTGCTATATGCCAGAAACTCTTTTAAGTGTTTTATACATATTTAATCCTCACAACACAATCTTTTTTTTTATTATTTAATGTCAGTTTTATTCCTCAGCTATAACACCTTATAATTTAACTGCTTGGTAAAATACTGGAGCTTTATGTATTTATTTATATATATATTTTATTGCTCTTTAGGTTCTGGGATACATGTGCAGAACATGCAGGATTGTTGCATAAGTACCTACATGGCAATGTGGCTTGCTGCCTCCATCCCCCCGTCACCTATATCTGGCATTTCTCCCCATGTTATCCCTCCCCAAACTCCCTCCCTGCTGTCTCTCCCCTATTCCCCACCAACAGACCCCAGTGTGTGATGCTTCCCTCCTTGTGTCCATGTGTTCTCATTGTTCAACACCCACTTATGAATGAGAACAGGCGGTGTTTAATTTTCTGTTCTTGTGTCAGTTGCTGAGAATGATGGTTTCCAGATTCATCTATGTCCCTACAAAGGACACAAACTCGTCATTTTTTATGGTTGCATAGTATTCCATGGACAACACAATCTTATAGGATAAGTACTATTATATTTATTTTACAAGTGAAAAAAACTAAAGCACAAAGAGGTTCAGTAGATTGTCCAAAGTTACACAGCTAGCAAGTAGCACAGTCGACATTTGAACTCAGGCTTTGAGTCTGTGCTAACTGCCGTGCTAGCCTTCCTTTTGTGAAGAATGTGAGCATGTACATTTTTATAAAGCATAATTTCAGGTAGCCCTCCCTCCTCACTCCCTGAACTCTCTGGCAGCGGCAACACTGGGTCATTTTTCATACTGAGATCAATCCACCTCCTGAAAAATTATCTGGAGTCTGCTACAGATTCCAAATCTTACCAAAGCTTGCCTGGTGTCCCAGAAAACTATAAAGAGGGTCAGTTTTGTTCTTGTTGAGAGGCCAGGTAGCCTCTGCAAATTCTCTGGGTTCTCATGGTTCTGACATCTCAATGTCCGGCAGAGTCCTCAGCAGCTGAACCTGACTGCAGTGGAGGAAATTAGACTACAAATATACATTAGACACCACATTATGACCAGTATAGTGCTGGGATGTGGGGGATGATGTATAAGAAGCAGGATAATGGTCTCTATCTACAAAGAGTTAGCAATACAGTTGGAAAGATCCAACAGATGAAACCACAGATTAAGATAACAAGATAACATGAAGTGACAATGTGATACTTGAAACTGTTTAATATTGACAATGAGACCAGGAGAGATAAAGGGAACATGCTGCTAATTGTATACCATTCAGCTCCTGGTCTTTATATCAAAGCTCCAAGTTTTCATGTCTCCCAGTGTGAATGATCTGTCCTTTCTTCCTAGAGAAACAATTCCAAGTAAAAGGACATTCTTCACCCAGCAGCTCCTGCCACACTCACTGAGATGTGTCTTTGTGTTTTCCTATGTATTTCTTCACCAGAGATGGTAGATAAATGAATCTGAGGTCTGTTACCCCTTAAGTAATACCTGAAAAAGTGAGGAGAGCAGAGGGCACTTGGGTCAAGTTGTGATGTCAGGTGATTCCCTGCACCCTGTTTCGTGGTGTGCTCTTACCTCTGTAGGGACCTAGAAACTGTGTTCTAACCACAGATGCTTAGGTTGCTTCAGATAAGGCATCATCTTAATTTTGGATGGGCTGCAGCCCTTTCTCCTTCTAGCTGGGTGGCAAGTTGCTTACTCTCTTTTGAGTTTTAGTTTTCCTCATCTATAAAATGGATGTATTAGTCCACTTTCATGCTACTGATAAAGACATACCTGAGGCTCGGCAATTTATAAAAGAAAGAGGTTTAATGGACTCACAGTTCCATGTGGCTGAGGAGGCCTCACAGTCATGGCAGAAGGTGAAAGGCACGTCTCATATGGTGGCAGACAAGAAAATAGAGCTTGTGCAGGGAAACTCCCCTTTATAAAACCATCAGATCTCATGAGACTTATTCACTATCACAATAACAGCATGAGAAAGACCTGCCCCCATGATCCAATTACCTCCCACTTGGTCCCTCCCACAACATGTGGGATTTCAAGATGAGATTTGGGTGGGGGTCCAGCCAAACCATATCAATGGATATATAAAAATGGATGTGAAGACAAGCTGAAATAATCAATACAGAGTACTTACCATGCTGACTGGTACATAATTCATTTTTCTAAAATGGTATTTTTGTTATTAGTTCTATTACCAATACCCTGACATTGCTACCACCATTATCATCACCATCATCATTACCACCAGCATCTCCAGTATCATCAATACCATCATCACCATCATCATCTAACCGGTACATCTCATGTCCTATTTCCTTAGGACCTATTCAAATAACTTATTGGTTAATCTGACAAATACTTAAGCCTCTGTGAGTGGCTTAATTTGTCACTCCACTCAGGCAACATCTTCATTCAAGCTTGCAGGGGGCAAGGGAGTGACTTGCTGAAAATTAATGCTGACAATGGTAGGCCCTATGGTGGGAGAGAAAGGAAGTTAGTTTTGGCTGGATGGACGTTTGAATGCTTCCCAGATCCCTTCCTCTGCAGCTGTCAGGTCTGGCTCAGAGATAAACTGCTTCACTGGGTTTTCTCCATTGTCCCACAATGCAAGTAAAGGAGACCTTAGCCCACAAACATCATTTTCCCTTTATCTATTAATTACAGTGTCATGGTGAAGGGAGGACTTCATTTTAATTTTAGTCCTACATAACCCAGTGCCCGGAGGAGAACAACAGAGTGTTTGAGGTTGGGATTCTGAAGCATAAAAAGCACAGGCTAATTACCTTTGGCTTCACAGGCAGATTTCTGTGTACACAATTGTGTTTCATCTTTGTAACCTGAGGCTCTACTTTGAGGGTTTCTCAAGTAGAGAAATTACCCATGCTCTGTCCAGAGTCATGCTCGAGTTAAGAGCTCACAGGATGATGAGCATAAATACCACTGGAGCAGCCCTGCACCTCTTGGGACCCCCAGAAGAGAAGTCTGTCTGTGGAGAGAAACTGATTTCATCATTCAGAAGACTAAAGGGACTCATTCTGAGTTTTTTGCTTGGGGTCTGTCATTTAATGTTCCACTCTGGAAAGTGGTATTCAGTTCCATTGAATTTTTTCACCAAGTCAACACAAATTGCAATGTGGAAATGAGTATGTGGAGACATTTCCAATGTATTATTATTATTGTTATTATTATTATTTTGCCCTTGGCAAAAAACACAGTCAGACCTTTGTGCAGAATGAGGACTCTGAAAGGCCATTGAAGGCCGGTTGGGAGAGTCTTTAAGGCATCTCAGCAGAACATTGAGCACATATACAACACATGCCAACTTGCCTTGTGGCTGGGAAGGCTGAAGCTTTCTGTGCAGCACCCCCACTCTTCCTACACACAAACCCTGAGAGGATCTGGAAGGCATATCCCCTTGGCTGGTACGGGAGGCTTGTTCCATTCATCCATCGAACAAATATTTGTTGAGTGTCTGCTGGTGCCAAACCTATTCTAGGTGCCAAGGATACTGCAGTGAACAGAAATAGGCAACAATCCCTCCTGACACAGAATTCACTTTTCCTCAGGCTGGTTGAATATTGGTATTTTGTTCTCTCTGTTTGTATGTGTGTGTGCGTTATGTAAATGTATCTTAGATTTTATATATAAATCTTAGATTTCTTAGATTGATATAAAGTAACATGTAAAAAAAGATAGCTATATTGACATATTGAATTAGTCTGTAATCACACTGCTAATAAAGACATACCTGAGACTGGGTAGCTTATAAAGGAAAGATGCTTAATTGACTCACAGCTCCACATGACTGGGGAGGCCTCATAATCATGGCAGAAGCTGAATGAGGAGCAAAATCACATCTCACATGACAGCAGGCAAGGGGACATGTGCAAGGGAACTCCCCTTTATAAGCCCATCAGATCTCAACTTACTCACTATCACAAAAACGGCATGGGAAAAACCTGCCTCCATTTATTCCATTACCTCCCATCAGGTCCCTCCCATTACATGTGGGGATTATTACAATTCAAGGTGAGTTTTGGGTGGAGACACACAGAGTCAAACCATATCACATTATAAATAATACATGAATAAAAATATACAATTATATATTCTTAGATTGTGTGTTCCAGGAAGGCAGGGATTGAATTCATCCCCTGCCTTCTTTGTACAAGCCCAGAATAATACGAGTCATTCATTTATTCACTCAAAACATACCTTCTGAGTGCCTATTCTGAGTTAGGTGATGGGGATACAGTGGTAGGCAGAAAACCCCTTACAAGAGACTGTAGTCTAATTTAGTGAATATGAAAACAAAGACAGTGAGGCCATGGTGTTTGTTGACATTTAATTTAAGTTTATGATGTACAAATCTTAAATCTTACATCCAAACAGTAATGCTATATTCATTGCCAGTTGACACATTGTTTTGCATGAATGACTTTGCCTACCTTATGTACAATCTGGTTTTTAAAAATCTTTTTATTTTGAAATATGTTTAGCTTTGCAGAAGGGTTGCAAAGATGAAGCACAGAGGATTCCTATGTTCCCTTCTCCCAGCTTTCTTTAATGTTATCGACTTATGCAACTATGGTACATTTATCAAAACTAAGAAATTGGCTTTTGTGTAATACCATGAACTAAATTGCAAACTTTATTTGGAGTTCACCAATTTTTCTATTATTATTTTACATTCCAGGTTCTAGGCAGGAGCATCCTGTGACCTCATTCACTGTGTCTCTTTAGTGTCCTCTGCTCTGTGAGTTTCTCAGTCTTGTTTTTATGACCCTGACAGTTTTGAAGAGTACTGGTAAGATATTTTACAGAATATCCCTCAGTTTGGGTTTGTTTGGTGTTTTCTTATGTTTATTCTGGGGTTATGGGTTTTTAGGAAGAATAGTACAGAGGTGAAGCAGGCTTCCCACTACATCCAGTCAAGGCTATGTGATAGGACCATGACTGGTCACAGGTGATATTAACATTGGTCATTTGGTTAAGGTGGTGTCTGTTAGGTCTCTCCATGGTGAAGTTATTTTTTCCCCTTTATATACTCTTTGTTAGGAGCTAGTCATTAACCAGCTCACATGGGAGCAGGAGAGATTAACCTCTATCTCCTGGAGGAAGGCTTCCTTTCTTCTTGAGTTTTCGTCACTTACATGTCTTGTTGTTGGGAATAAGGGCTTTAAGAATCATACGATTATTTTCCTTTGAAGTGATGTTAAAGTTATGCTATGTTAAAGTTCAGAAATTTAATCTGTACTGCAGTTTGTTTAGAACATTCTCCATCTTTTAACATGAGCTTGTATGATACAGAGAGAGAGGGAGGGAGGAAGAGAGAGATGGATTTTCATTTGGAGGGTTCTAAAATTCTTGTTATTTGTAAACTAACTCCAGTACTACAGATGCAATAACCTTTCCTGAGTTGAAAGCAGTTTTAGCAACTGCCTATTGTATCTTAAGATAAGAGACACAATAGTAGTTTAATTCACATAACTATAGAATCATAGACTAGGGCTGGGCACAATCATCTGCTCTGGCCTTCTCCCTTTACAGATGAGGAAACTGAGGCACAGAGAGGCAGCATGACTTTTCTGAGGTTGCTCAGCCAGTCAGTGGGAACCTGGGCCTCCTGCTTCTCAGGATTCTTTTGCTGTAAATTCCTGTGTGACCTCCCCAGTAACAGAGGGAATTTATGCTGTCTCCCCTCACCCCACCCTCACCCATTCAGGCTCTCTCCAGGGCCTCCCATTTCTCTTTGTAGATCAGGAATAAGGCCTCTATCCAGGCCATACTTAGGATAATGCAGGATTGTGAACACCCTCACACCTCAGTCCCACTCAGCTCACACCCACCACCCTGAGGGCAGAAGGACCTCTCAGGCTTCAGCCACTTGCCTGCATCCCATCCCACCAACCTCAGCTGTGGCCTGCAATTCCTACAGTTCCCACAACCCTTCTAGTCAGGCTCTGCTACAGGATGGAGATGTTGTGGTTTAAAAGTGGAAGCTCTCTAGTAAATTTGGAGTTCACTCTCAGAGACTGCTGTCCCTGCAAAAAGGAGGTCAATTCCCAAAGACGACCAAGTCCTCTTAAAGCCATAGAGGGACTAAGCAAGTAGGTCTTATCTTCTCAAGAGGTGATATGACTCAGAAGTTGCATTTGGGAGAGGAAACAGGAAAAACATTGACCCCTTCCTCTTACCACCCACTTCCCCTGGGGTTAGAAAGTGAAGGGGTGAACGTCTGACTGAATTTGTCCTGCTCATGAAACATGTCATTTCTCCCAGTGAAGTTAAAGTGAAGCTTAAAGTCCCATTGAGCTCCTATGTTCAAAGGTAGTCCAATGATCAAATTCATATGGGGATGCTTTCCAGTGACTCCCTGGACAGCGAAGTTTACAGGAGGTCAGGGGAAGAGCTTTCTCATGCCAGAGGCTAAGTGGTATCCAGGGCTTCAGTCAAAATATCTGACTGGCTGGATTTTTCACATTGCCCATTTGGACAGTCTTGGCTGCAGCTGGGGAGGCTACAGGAAGCAAAGCCAAAGGCAGTACGAGCCTCCAAGGAAGCAGCTGTAATTGTGGCTTCAAGGGCACCTCCTGCCTGAGGCTTCCACAGATTGAGCATTTGATGGCATGAGTAAAGGTGGGGTTTGGCTGCCTCTGTTTCTCTCTGGGGTTGTGCCTCAGTATTCATGCCATTTCCCGCCATTAAAATCTCTCAGGAAAGCTCAAGAACTCATTTATGTTAGCTTGTAAATCACTGGCTCTGCATTGAAATATTAGACCTTTACAGGGATCATTGCTTTTTAATAGGGATAACATGGTTTTCAACCTTGGCCATGAATCAATATCACTTATGATACATTTATAAAATACGAAAAACTGGGCCCCACTCAAACTCTATGAAGAACAAAAACAAAAACAAACAAGCAAACAAATAAAAACCCCTCCACAGGTGAATCCCACTCACCACCAGGCCTGAAAGCCATTCCTATTTTAAATGGGAAGGTGTCACTGTGTGATTCCCAGACCAGCAGCATCACCATCACCTGGAACATAGAAATGCAAATGTTCAGCCTGAAAGAGAACTCCTGAATCAGAAACTCTAGAGGTGAGTCCTAGCAATCTGATGCATGTGAGAGTTTGAAAACCACTGCTTTAGGCTAAAGGACAGAGGTCTTCCTGGGGCATTTCAGTTAAGAATTGGAGTAATGTGGTTGGAAGGTAGGGGTGTCCTCTGAAACCATACTTGGTCAATGGTTGGCTGGTCTGCAAACTCACAGAGCTATCTCTGGTTGTTTGTCAATCTACGGAAGCTGTCTCAGCCTTGCAGACGATCAGCAGTGTTGGAGCCTTTTCTTCCGGTAGGATAAACAGTGATGATTTACCTAAAATGGCAGCAACATAGTGGCTCGCTAGTGGTGGTAATGGTGGTCATAACTACCCTCTTCCTTCCACACATGCCCCACAAGACTACAAGTGAGGGTGGTGGACAGGACCAAAGCAGAGGATAAGGTTGTGGTAGGGGAAGTTAATGATTTTATTTAAGAGAAATTATACTGAATTAGAGATTATGGAACTCTTGCACACAGTACTTCTTTAGTTGTACTTTTATCTTAAAAACAGTGATTCCAAAGCATCACTTGAAACGTAGTGCCTTTATGGCCTGAAAGCACTGTATGTAAGAAAGTTTTCCCGAATGTTTGGCTGAAATGTGGTGACATTTCAATTCTATTCGGTAAGCACTATTGTTAGTATTGGGATACACCATGAACAACAGACACTGTCTAAACCCTCAGGATATAGGAGGGAAAACAAACCAGTGAGCAGACCCCCCCCCTTAAAGAGGAGACAGATGCCCTGTGAATACCTATCAGTTGGTTTGATCTGACTTCTGGGGCTCAGGTAAGTCCTCTCTGGGTAAGTGATGTTTAATCTGAAAACTGAAAATTGAACAGGAATCAGTCAGGCAAAGGGATGGAGGAAAGGAAAGAAAAAGGTGGGGAGAAGAACATTCTAGACAGAGAGAAGCCCTCCTGTGAAGGCCTGAAATAGAGAGAGACCCTGGTGTGGAAAATTTAAGAACTGCAAGTTGAATATGCCGGATCCTAGAAAGTACGGGGGAATTTGACAGGAAATGAGGTTAGAGTGGCAGCCATCCCAGCTCCCAGAGGGCCTAGGAAGTTAGATGAAGGATTTAGACTGGGGCCTCGGGGAAACTGGAAGGGCAATTGAAGGATTTAAAGCCATGGAAGAGGATGAGAGATTTGCATAAAAAACGAACCTCTTGGCTGCATTTGGAAAGTGGACTGGGGGAGAAATTGTGGGTACTGGGAGACAGTCCAGAGATGGGTGTCATACAGATTAAATTTGCAAATGCTTGCTTAAGGAAAATATGAAATGAACTAAGAAATTAGGAGATTAAAATGTGTGCTTCATCTCATGTTCTTTTTCAGCCCTAGTTTCGTTTCTTTGAGTGAAACAGCTTTATGAGAGCTCTCTTCAGAGTTTGTATGCTCTCAACACTGTTCCTAGCCAGTGGCATGAATAAAACAACCTATACTAATTGAAAACTAGCTGTGGGCAAACCACAGTATAAAACGCTGCTGGGCACCATGGGAGATGGGAAGGCTCGGTCCTTGCCTGTAAGAAACTAACAATTGAGTAATGAAAATAAACAAAAACTCTTAACTCTTAAGTGTTCATTGAAGATTCAAGCAACATGTGATTAATTATCAAAAAGTGAGGAATTGAATCATAAACACTCTAAAAGAAGGGTTAGAAGTGATTTCAGGGAAGTGTAGGTCTTGGGCAAGGCTTTGAAGGATGCTGGGAGGTGGGTGAACCCACACGCATGGAACACTGAGGGCGGGAGTAGCGTGAGTTTTGGGCCTTGTGGTTGCATCCACATGTGCGGTTACATTTGTCTTGATTTTCAGGGAAGGTCGGCTGAACCTCAGACATAATAGAAAAGCACACTAGCTTTTGCTAAAAAACAAGGGGGTAGAAAATATTCCTATCTTAATTAGTGGGCACTTTTCTGGCGCACCTGCTGGAACTGCAGCAGAATGGGGACATGCTGGTAGACTTGGCTGTGAAGGGAAATGGGGCTGACTTGGGAGAGGCCTGAGAAGGGCAGAGGGGACAGGGAGTGCTGTGGACCTTCCATAACCCTGGCTGGTCACTCTGGAAATTAAGGTGACTGGTTTTCAGAATGTTACCTAATGCCAAGGCAGTTTAGAAGTTGCATATAACAGGAGGGACCATTCTAAAAGCTCTATCCCCAAAGCCCCACGTCTTTGCCCCTTAGCATAGAGACAACCTGTTTTTATGTAGGAATTCAACTGCTCTGAAGGGGGCATTGGCTCTGAATTGCTCTCAAGTCTCAAGTATAATTTGCTACTTGATGGCCACCTGTCACCATCCTGGGCAGGGGCTGAGGAGGTTGAAGGGCACAGGGGCTGAAACTGTGTGTTGCAATAGCAGCACCACATCTGGGCTGGGCCCAGAGAAGACAGGCATGTCTCTGGGGTGGCTTCTGCGAGATGCCTGTACCAGCTGGTGGACCAGGTTGAGGAGCTGTGCAAAGCGATCAAGGTGATGCAGGATGTGTGCCTCCAAGTTTGGCTGGAAGACGTTTGTCTGCGGGGTGAGTTCAAAGGGGGCATTGCCTAGGGCAGAGATATCTCCAACTCTGTGTGTTTTCTGGAGATGCTTGTGGGGCTGCCTGGACTGAGGGCTAGGGAAGTCAAAGGAGTGGGAAGACCCCAAATACAGCCTATGGGCCCCACCTGCTCCCTTTTCACTGGAGTTGGAGCTTTTCTATCTGCTTTATGTTTTGGAGAACTGCTTAGTAATTTATTTGAAAAAGAAAAGAACATTGCTGATAGAAACCAGTTGAAAATCTCTGTCATTTGAAAAGCATTTTCACAATATGCTCTTTTGGTCCCTGCTACCAGACTTGGAGGCATGTCCCTAAAATAGGGAAGGTCCCTGACTCCCTGACACACACAGGGGTGACAGTGTTGAGCCCAGGACCTGCTCAGTGTGTACCTACTCTGCTGGAGTGCTGCAATGCAAGGCTCTGCTGGGGTCTCCAGGAGCAGGGATGGGAGCAGGAGCCAGTGAACTGCCAGCAGGAGGAAGAACAATGGGCTAGTGTGAGTGCTGCCTGAGGGGGCCTTCGGAGGTGACAGTCCACCGGGGCTGCGGAGGCGTGTTTGTCCAGGCAGGAAGCCACGTGGGACCTCAGGCCAGTCTCCCCTGGCACAGCTCCTGACCACACCTGCAGCGGAGCCCCTGGGTGCCTTGAGGATGGAGGAGCTGTTGCTGGATGCCCAAGCCCAGCTGGCCTGGGCCAATTTCTTCCTTACTTCCTGGTTGTGGTTGAGGACTACCCTCTCTGCTCCAGGAAAAATTCTCCACTATTTTCAGGCCATTTGGCCTTCTTCCTTAGTCACTCCATGGACTCACTAACTGGGAGCCAGATTTCCTGAGCTGGGGGCACTAAGTTCTAATGAAATGGCTTCTGAGGGGGAGAGGACTCATGGACAGGGTCTCCATTTATATACATGGAATGAATGATTTTATGAGCATCTCAGGCTTTTCCACTCTACTGAGATTATTAGGCCAACAAAGATAAGACCATATCTTGGTAAGTGGCGGTCGTTTTATCACCAGGTGATGCCTCCCTGGTGTCAGTTACTTGGGGACGAGGTCTGCCTCTCAGACCAGGCACAGGCTGGGCATAAGTGTCTGAAGAGGATGCTGAGGTGGGCCTATATGGAGATAAACAGTCGAAGAGGCTGTGGAGGTGGGCCAGACATTAATTTTCACACTAGGTATGTGTTTCATGCTGCTGTTAAAGCTATACCCAAGACTGTGTATCTTACAAAGAAAAAGAAGTTTAATGGACTCACAGTTCCACCTGGCTGGGGAGGCCTCACGATCATGGCTGAAGACAAAAGCCATGCCTTACATGGCAACAGACAAGAGAATGAGAACCAAGTGAAAAGGGTTCCCCCTTATAAAACTATCAGATCTTGTAAGACTGATTCACTGCCATGAGAACAGTATGGGGGAAACTGCCCCTGTGATTCAGTTGTCTGGTCTCTCCTACAACATGTAGGAATTATGAGAGCTATAATTCAAGATGAGATTTGGGTGGGGACACAGCCAAATCATATCAGTATGGAAAGGGCAGGAGTTTCGAGCCATAGGAATGGGCTGGCTACCACAAGTTTAGAAAGCTGGACTTGTCAGCTTGCCTTCTTCCCCATACTTGGTGTTCCCTGGGTCATTCCTAGCATGCTTGCTCTTGCTCAGTGCTTAGTAACACAATGGCCATTTCCTGGTCCTCAATGATTGTGAGCCTTCATGGTATGCCTTTTCACGCAGTATGTGAGTTGATCCTTATAACAGCCTGGTGGGGAAGTATTGTATCTGTATCTTACAGGTGATGAAATCAAGACACAGTGCATTAAGTGATTTTGCTCAAGATAATGGTTTTAAGAGGTAGACCTGAGATTTGAACCCAGATCTGTTTAATTCCAGAGATCAAATTCTTCGTTGCTTTTTGCTATGGAGTTTTTTTGATAGTACCAGTTTGTATTAATTGTGCTGAGTATTTCTAAGAGCAGAGTTCAAGTTCACATTTGCACGGAGCTTTTCAAAGGATAATGGAGCTCCCAGAGTTCAATCAGCATGAAGTGGAGCTTGGGGACAGGTCATGTCACTTGGTAAGTAATCCATCCCGCCTAGAGCATCTCCCTCTCCTCCCCATGCTAGACCTTCGACACTCTGGTTTTGCTTTAGTAACTGCGGAGTTTTTCCTCCTGGCTTCTCTCTGCAACCTCTTTCCAGATGTCCCCAAAGCTGAGAGTGGCTAAAGAGGAAATCGTGATGGTGTATCCTATGTTTGGGACTAGAGTAGTAGATTTCCAAATATACAGTTCTTTGGGTAACCAGCATCCTGGAGACCTATACTCAGCTACTGCATGGCTTCAGCATATGCTTCTCAGGCACCCAGGGGTTCTTGGCAGCACAATCAGTTGCTGCTGCTGCCGCCGCTGCCTGAGGGTGTGGAGGGCTGTAAGGAACAGGTGTTCCAATGCTGCCCTTTGCTTCGGTTGCTTTAATCAGTCCAAGCTGACATCACAGCCTCTGATAGATGAATGCATATGACCATCTAGATTAGACAAAGTAACTCATAATTTATAAACTGTGATTTAGTAATCTGGTTCCTTGACTCAGAGTAGTGAGAGATCTAGTGGATTTGGAGGAAGCTTGGGGAGATCCAGATAGCATCCTCCCATAGTGGTATCCCTCCTAGGAACCTTTGCACTCATTGTTGATGTATGTGTTTATGGATCTAGGTGACTATATGGTATAACCTGTCACCACTCTGTGGCATATTCTCACACCTCTCTGTAGTTCAGGCAGTACCATCAGACTCCCCTCAGGGTCCAGGCTCAAGCCTATCCATGGGATTGTAAGAACGGCTGTCTCTTTCCTGTGTTTACTGTTTGCCAGGCACTATTGTACTGTTTTACGCACATTCAATAACCTAACCCTTATAAGAATTCTATAATGTACATACCCAGAGGAGATAAGTTTGGTGGAGACGGGATCAAACCCAGGCATTTGACTTGCAGGTCTGGGCTCTTAACTACCAAACTATGTTGCCACTGTGCAGGCTGGAATGCTTATTCTCCCAAAAGCTCAGAGCCAAGCAGTGAGGGATGAAGGAACCAGGTGAGGCCCTGCTTTCTGAATAAGATAGCTAGGTGTTATAGAGGAAAACCAGATAAGGCAGTGGTTCTCACATGTGATCCCTGGACCAGTAGCCTCAGCATCACCTCAGAATTTGTTAGAAATGCATATCCTCCAGCCCTATGCTGGACCTACCGAATCAGAAATTCTGGAAATGGTAATTTGGATGCATGACAAAGTTAGAAAATCACTGGAAAAGGAAAGCTGGAGGCTAGGTTCTAGGTATATCTCTGCCCTTGCCTAGTTAGGTAACCCTAGGCAGGTAATTTCATCTCTCTGGTCCTATTTCCTCATTTTAACAATGAAGGGCGCCCATTAGATTTATTCACTTTTCATTAGTCCAGCAAACATTTATTGAGTGCTTACTATGTGACCAATTCTGAGAATGCGGAGACACGATGCTTTCAGAATAGAATACAGTGAGAGCCAGGCGGCTTGGGACCATCTGTGGTTACCACTGCAGGTTCAACCCTAGTTAATTCTTGCTGAAACAATCGTTAGAAAGATTCCCCACCCTTTCTCCTAACTCTCATTTATCTTCACACTGTTGCCAAAGCCACTTTTAAAAGAAGTGCGACTCTGACCCTGTTACTCCTCAGTGAAAAGCCTTTCATGGCTCCCTAGTCTCCCAGTGGAACACAAACGGAACACAGCTGGAAACACATTTCCAAGGATCACAAGCAGCTTGGAACACAGTTCCAAGGACCAGAGATATGGAACACAATTCCAAGCTGCTTGTGATCCTTGGAAATATGAGCGGCCTCAGACATAACTCTGCCTGTGCCACCCAGGCCTGTTGGATGGTGAAGAGGAAGAAGTCCTGGCCAGCAGAGGTTCTAGTTCTGCAGACCCTGAGTCCAGTGGCTGAAAAAGTAAAAGAAAGAATAGGATTCTCATGCAATATTTGGCAAAATTCTGCACTTCCTTGGGCCTCACGTAACATTTCTCCTAGATAAACCTAGTTAAATTCCTGTCTGCATTTCAAAACCTACAAAAAATTTGGAGTGACAGAAAATGGGCATGTTGGCTCAAGACTCAAGACTCTCAACAGCATGACTTTGGAGTCTATTGCAGCAACTGGGGCCACTGTCTTCAATAACCAGCATCCTGAATAGGGTCCCTGGGGCTTGGTGACTGCAGTTAACCTGGGTGGGCTGGAGAGAGAACTTGCTCTCCAACTTCAGGTGCAGACACTGATGTCTGTATGGTTGTCTACCCCTGAAAAAGAGTAAAGGAACTGTTATCAATGAATCAATGAGACTTTATTGAGCATACACTCAATGATACTTTATTGAGCATATACTCTTACTACTCTTATTATGCAAAATTTGCTGGTTATGAAAGAAACCCAAGATGCTTCCTTGCACCAGAAGTCTGCCAAATTTTCTGCATTCCAGGGCTTGGCATCATTTTATAAGTCGGCCAATCCAAACTCCAGCTGAGGTGGGTCTGAGTCAGCTTAGCAATCTGTCTGGAACTCTGCTTTGGAGCCTGCATCCGTCTGTGAAGTCTGCCTCAACTGGTGCAAAATGGTTGCCTTGTTTTGGGAAGGTACGTGGTCTGAGTTGCATTATAAGACGTTCAAGTGGGACAGGAAGCCTTCGAAAAATGAGGGAGATCCAAGATGCTCAGAGTCCGTTAGACTCTTAAAAAACCTTCTGTCTCTGTCACAGAGTGGAAAGCCCACCAGAGCCTTAGTAACCCCTTCCTATGGTGTGACTGAGCTTAGGGCTACCTGAGCCAGTTTCTACCTTGTTATTGTGAGGACAGTGGCTAGTGCTCAACTAATATTTCTTGAATTTGTTGCATGCAGAATAAATATCTGGGTTGGATGTCATTGATGGTTTTTATCTGTATCCCTCAGCTGAGGTTTTAGAAATGCTTTTCTGAATATGCCCAACATGTTTATTTTAAAAGATACTTTCTGACTCACTGCTTTCCTTGTTCTGATGGGAAGATATTTGTTTTGGTTGCCTCTCCTCTACCTCTCCCCACACCGGAATGTCAACTCTAAGAAGTCAGGGACTTACTTTAGTTGTTCACTGTTCCGTTGTCAATGCCAAATACAGACTGGATGACAGTGATAACATTCAGTGAAAATATTTGCTGAATGAATGAATGCATGAAAGAATGAATGAATGGACTGATGAATGACAAGCTGTCTGGGACTTAACTCTCTTGTATGTGTGTGTGCGTTGTGGGGAGTAACGTGATGTGGTGATTAGAATCTATGGAGTCAGATTTCCCAGATTAGATCCCTGGCTCTTTTCCTTATAAACTGTGTGTTTTAGCCAAGTTTCTTAACCTCACTCTGTCTGTTTCCTCATATGTAAAATGAGGCTAATACTTCAAAGCACTGTTATGAGGATTAAATGAACTAATATGTGTAAAGTATTTAGAATAGTCCCTCGCATATAGTCAATGCTCCAGAAGTCTTAGCTGTGGTTGGTGTTGTGAGCTGGAAGACACGCATGGAACTCCTGGAGTTGTTTTATCTCCACCCACCTCTCTCCGCTTTTGTTTTTTTATGATGTGATTGTGTGTATTTGTGGAACACAGTAATTAAGGGAGTGTTTTTTTTTAAAGAAAAAAGTACTCATGCCAATCATTTTATATTTATTGTGCGCCTGTGACGTTTATTACCTTTTTCTTAAAAAAATGTAGTATTTTCTCCCATAGATAGTGATAGCAACACTGGGCTCAAGTCAAAATCTTTCATATTTGCTATTAATGAAAACATAGTAATAACGATACTAGCTATCACTTTTAGAGTCTTTTCTATATTCTGGGCATTGTACACTTTGGTGGACCAGGGATCATGGATACCCAAGTATTGACTGAATGTCAGACTCGGTTCACTGAGGCCAGGCTTAGCTTACTTTGTTCATTAGTCTCACTCTAGTGTTACTGTGGCCAACAAACACCTCATGTCGACTTAATGCTTAATTGAATTGACTGCTCTGTCTTTGGAAGCAGATTTCTGTTTTTTCTTTTGGACCTTCAAGATGTCTAAAATTTTGAGTTGTCATTATCTCTTTCTCACCCTTTCCTTTTTTTTTTCTTTCTACTGACATTTCTATTTTCATCTCCTTTTCATTTTCTTTGTCTCTTCATTCATTCATTTATTTATTCAAGTTGCTTTTCCACCAAATTATAGAAGTGGTAGTTGAAAAACAGCAGTGCAGCTGCCAGCCCTACAGCTCCACCCGTGACCGAAAGTTGCCCGGGAGCATGGCATACATGCAAATAGACTTGTCTTCACATGTTGGAGCCTTTTTCTTTTTATAGTAAACTGTACCTTTGATTCATAAGGAAATGGACTTTGGCTTTATTGTAATTTCTATTTCCATGATGTTTGGTCACAAATCATGCAATACACCTGGCAAAACTCCTGAGTCACTGGAGGGCTTGAAGTTTCAGGAAGAGGAAGAAGAGGAGGTTCCTGTGTGGCATCTTCAGAAGGGAGGATGATTGACAAGTATTATTACCTCGATCACTGGACAAACTCCCTTCACTTTACTCCTTCGAGCCTTTAGTTCAAGGGGAACAGGGCATTGGTCAGTAGTTGATCAAATCAACAGCATCCCTGATGTATGGTTTTCGGGGGGCTCTGGCCCCTTGGGGGCTTTTAAATGCTGCACAGAGAAGAAAGGAGGCTGAGAGCTTTGAGTCCTGGACAGGCAGAGTGTGGGCCAGGTCATAGGGTCACTGGATCACTATTTCTTGGGAGAACCATAGGAATGAGATTGTTTCTGGGCGTGGAGTGTGCATGAAGCCAAGCTCCCTTGTCTGTGTGGGAAATGATGGTTATGTGTTTAGCTAGAGAAAGGATGTTCCACGCTACACTTAAGCTGGAGGCTTTTGTTTTTCTTGGTAATCAGGGTATTCTAGGGGCATTCCAATGAAGAAAACTTGAAAGGGGATAGGTAGAAAAGGAGATCTTGAGATAAAGGAAGGACTAGCTTTTGGTTGTCTAGGGTTGTGCTTCCTAAATCTCAAAGCAATGTCACCTGAAATGTTGGTTACTATGCAGCCATAAAAAATGATGAGTTTGTGTCTTTTGTAGGGACATGGATGAACCTGGAAACCATCATTCTCAGCAAACTGACACAAGAACAGAAAATCACACACTGCATGTTCTCACTCACAGGTGGGTGTTGAACAATGAGAACACATGGACACAGTGAGGGGAGCATCATACAGTGGGGTCTGTTGGGGGGAAATAGGGGAGTGACAGTCGGGGGTGGAGAGTTGAGGAGAGATAGCATGGGGAGAAATGCCAGATACAGGTGATGGGGAGGAAGGCAGCAAATCACACTGCCATGTGTGTACCTATGCAACAATCTTGCATGTTCTTCATGTGTACCCCAAAACCTAAAATGCAATTAAAAAAAAAACCTCCAAACCAACCAACCGACCGACCGACCGAACGACCGACTGAGTCATGGCTGCTCCAGATCTACTAAGTCAGGTTCTCTGGAGGTGGGGCCTAATGGATATCTCTCTATAGTAAGTATCCCATGTAATTTAGATGGAAACTGTTCTCTAGGAATTCTTGTGGGACTTTCAGTTGTAAGAAAAATATATCAGGTTTTTTATACCAGCAATAACTTGCTTGAGCATAGGGACTTTCTTATCTCATTATCTCTAGCATTATTCCCAGCACAAAGTTTGCACTCAATAAGCATTTGTAGACGTATCATGGAAAATATTTCTTAAAGGTGTCCACTGATTATGCCAGAAGTGGGGAAAAATAATGTTGGTAACATGGAGGCAAAACTGTTAAATAAAGCCTGTTGTTCAGTGTGTGGTGCTAAGTAATGGTTAAAAAAAAAAAATCTCTCTGCCTTGAAGAGACCACATTGTGAGTAGAATAGCCCAGAAACATTTTCTTTTGTCAAAGATTATTTCCCCCCCAAACTCCATGGCATAATAGCACCTAAAGTAATAACTATTAGGCTTTCTTGACTATATTCCAAGGTCATTTATGGCAGTCCTAGGCCATAGATAATAATTAAAGCCACCTGTCCTTGGTTTTCTCATCTGCAAAATGATGGACATTTTCCAGCTGCCTGTGTTAATGCAAGGTTGTCAGAGTGGCTAGAGGCCATCTGTCTAGTACCAGAGGGAGTTCAGGAATGGCCATAAAAAGAGTTGGGCACCTTCCAGCCTGCCGTGGAGGCCAGGCTGTCACACACAATAAAGCCCTGGCTTCTGAACACTGGCACTCATCCAGGCGCCACTTGGGTTGATGCAATCTCTATTTGATCAGATGAATATGATTTCCTTTTCATTGTGCCTAGTCATAATGTCTAATTATTGAAGGCAAAATAAAACTATAAATTCCAATGATTAGGCCTATTCCTAGCTAAGAACCTGCCATCCAGCTGTCAGCCATATTTGCAGATGATGCCTGGGAACCTGAGAAGATGAGATGTTTGAATCTTATCGCTTCTTTGGATAAGGTAGCAGGACCCGATCTTTTCTTGGAAAACTAGAAATTGGTAAAGTTTGAAGGGGCTCCCTAGTGTGTGTAAATTTTGAGAACAAAGATATGAAAGGGAATTTGGTGATATATTCTCTTGATCTGAATAGTACCATACAATTAGTGTATGTAGAAAACTCTGTACAACAATTATTATTATTATTTCAACTTGGAAGAGGAGGAAATTAAAACTAGGAGAGTTTGAACAACTTGACCAAGCCCACACTGCCAGCACTGCAGCCAGATTCCAAACCAGGCTTTCTGACTCTAAATTAAATAATCCCTTCACTACATCCTGCTGCCTCCCCCATAATTAAGGGAAATGATGCATTAGAATGAAATGATATACATTTGCCAAAGAAATGAGAAATGAGTTTAGCTGACTCAGTATGTAAAGAATACGTGGGAAATTGCCTGAAGGCGGCAATGGACTTTGATATGTTACCTGTGGATTACTCATTTTACCTTGGAGCCCATTACTGTCCTAGCTGGACCTACATCAACTTATCTTTTATATATTTAAAAATCTGATATCACAGTATTTCTCCATAATAAACAGTGGTTTTTAACCTTGAGGCTCTCATGAACTCTGAATTGTCTTCCAAGGAAAATATGTATATGCACACAAGATTCATGCCCCTCCCCTTTAAAATCAACCTGGTCCTCCATTCTACTCCCATCTCCAAGGTTAAGAAATCCTCTATAGGTCTGAATTTACAAACTGCCCTGAATTTCTGGGCCATAGAAAAATCTTCATAGTTTAGAGGTGGTTGAGCCTCTTAGGTCATCAATTTTTCTACGCACTAGTCCATGTCTGAGTTGACGACAAATCACTTATTGCAAGGTCATATGAATTTTCTTTCTACCCAATACCAGATATCTAGCTATATGATGCTAAAAATTTATGTTTTTTTCACTGCTGTATCCTTAAAGCCTGAAATAGAACTTGGCACAATTACATGGTATATTTTATATGTTTTATTTTTTGCACTATAGATACAAAACATTATGTGTGTAAAAACTGTTTGGAAATTAATCATGGAAATGCAATAGGACAACTTGTTCTTTGTTGCTTCAGGCTGGAATGTGGGTGGCACGATCACAGCTCACCTTGACCTACTGGGCTCCAGCAATCCTCCAATCTCCACCTTCAAGTAGCTGGGACTACAGGCACATGCCACCACACCTGGCTAATTTTTAATATTTTTTTTGGAAATGAGATCTCACTATGTTGCCTAGACTGGTCTTGAACTTTTGGGCTCAAGCATTCCTCCCACCTTGGCCTCCCAAAGTGCTGGGATTGCAGGTGTTAGCCACCATGCCTGGACAGCAACTTGTTTTTAAAGGGAATTTGTTTACAATTTCTCTTTTATGTATAACATCACTGTAGATTTCTGGCATATAAACTTTATCAAGTTAAGGAAATTTCCTTCTAGTCCTAAGTTTCTAAGAGTTATTTTTCTTAAATTAAAAATGGATATTGGACTTTATCAAATGTTTAGATTTGATTGACTAATTTAATAATTTTTCTCCTAAAGTTTATCAGTGTGGGGAATTACATTGATAGGGTTTCTAAGAATAAACCATCCTGGCATTCCTGGGATAAATTTTACCTGTTATGATGTATTATTATTATGTCATGTTGTATTAGTACTTAATATACTATTGAATTCAGCAAGCTAATATTTTGTTTAGGATTTTTGAATTATGTTCACAAATTAGATGGCCTATAATTTTCTTTTCTTATATTAACCTTATTTAGCTTTAGAATCAAGATTACATGATTGGATCTTTAAGATAATTTAACTTAAATGCAGAATTCTGTCTTTTAGTTGGTGGGTTTAATATTCTTAAGTTCATTATAACTACTGTGCTAGTAGAACCTATCCTGCAGACTTATTCCTGTTTTCCATTAATTGTAATTTTTAAATATATCCTTCCCGTTTTTCATAGAAAGATCCAGTTTCTTTCAGGATGCTCAAAAGTTAAATATTTAAAATTTAGAAGTTAAACTTTTAAACATTAAAAGTTAAACAGAATGTTTAAATTTCATTTATAAAAAAGTTAAACATTCAGAATGTTTAAAAATTTTAACTTTTTTGTTTTGTTATAATGTTATTATAAAACATTTTTGTTTTTATAATGTTATTTATATTTTATATATACATTTTATAAAATAATGTTATAAAAATGTTTTTTTAATAATAACAAATTGGCGGTTGCCTCTTACTTCAGATCTACTTTTATGTTTATTTGTCCCTATTGATTTTTTAAATTTATTGATAGCTGTATTTTCTCCTAAGAAAACAAAAGCATTAGTGCATTTCGATTTCTCTTTGATCTCTTCAAGGGCCACATTTTGCAAAATTAAATATAATGTAATATAAGTAGTGTTCTCTGGGCTTGTGTAATCATGTTATTTTAAGGATATTTTGTTCTGTGTTGTTATGTATTTTCTCTTTTTTTCTAGCTTTAAGAAAACTCATATAATAAACTTTACCGAGTTTTTGATGACCCTTTGCTCTCATATGTCTTGCAACATCCTCCTGGGTCACTCTATTCATTTGAATGCTTCCACCAAGAGCAATTTTACTGGGAGTCTTGAAGGTCTGAAGACGTCTTTGTTATTCTACAGTATTAAAATGACGATTTGGCTAGATTTAAAATTAAAGGTTCAGTGTTTGTTTTCTTAAGTACTTTTAAAAGTATTTCTTCATTATCTGCTTGCATCTAGTTTTGCTGTGGAGAAGTATACTGTCATTTTGATTCTTATTCCTTAGCTATGAATATATTCTTTTTCTCAATAAGCTTTTAGAATGTCCTTTTTTTATTGTTTTAAAATTTCATTATAATGTATCCAAGTGTTTGTTTTACCTTAACTCTATTGTTGCCCATGAGCCCTTTCAATCAAAGATTTTTTATCTTAAAAAAAAATTAGGAATTTGTCATTTCTGTAAGACAAGGACAAGGCAAGAATGACCATTACTACCATTGCTACTTGTCATTGTACTGGCCAACACTGCAGGAAAGGAAAGAAATAAGAGATGGAAGAATTGGAAGGGAAAAAGTAAAACTTCTATTACTTTCAGAAGAGATCACCTTCTACCTAGAAAGACTATTAGAATAAATAAAATAATCCAGCAAGGTTTCTAGAAATAAGATAAACTCTCAAATATTAGAATTTTTCTATAGCATCAATAACCAACTAGAAAATTACATAAAAAACAAGATGCCATTCACAATATCAACAGAAACGATAACATAATTGAGAATTAGCTTATTTAAGAATATACTATGCTTCTGTGGAGAAAATCTAAAAACTCTAACAATAAAAAACATGGAATATGATCTGAGGAGATTGAGAGTTGTCCCATGCTTAGCTGGACCAAATTAATTTTATAATGATATCAGTCTTTCCCAAAGTAATCTATAAATTCAATGAAAATGAATCAAAATTTCAGTTTTTTTTTTTTTTTTTTTT